>NC_135905.1:8473079-8696845 GCF_964194155.1 Cetorhinus maximus | reverse complement strand
TGTTTAACATTACTTTTCATTTTAGTTTCTACATCAGGGATACTTTACATGTGACGTGAGTGTTTCCACTTGTTTAGACTGCAAACCACTATTGGAAAATTCAACCACCCACTCAGCCTAACTTGTATGTTACAATTGCCATGGGACTGACTGTTGCGTGTCAATTTATTCATGTTAATTTCAGACAATTAGAAGGACTGGTACCACCACACCCAACAACATCAGATGGCAAGACATTTCAGTTGCTTCAGTCTTTGGGATATTGCTAGAGATATAGGTAGACAGAAACAACTTAGATTTATGTAACACCTTAGGACATTCTAAAGCACTTTACAACCAATCAATAACTTTTAAAGTATTGTCACTGTTGTAAGGAAACATGACAGTCATTTTAAGTACAGTAAAATCCCATATTTGTTTATTAAGGTGACAGCAAGGCTTTTCTGGGACCTGTGAATACCTTCATTGCTGTCAATGTTTACACACAAAGAATAAACTGTATTCAGCAGACTTGTGTTACCAACCACTGGCCTTAGCTAATCTTGTGGGTTATCATCAGCTCGACCAGAACCACTTTTCAGGGACCTGAATTTTTAGCACCCCACAACTCCCAACATATAATCTGTATTTATACCAGATGTATCATTTAACATCATCATGTGGGATGTGAGGAAGCTGAGGTAGAGCATGAAAGCCAGCATGGACTGGCTGGAGTTGAATGACCTATTTCTGTGTTGCATGTTCTATGTAATAATCTCAACCCTAGTCAATTCAGCCTGGAATTGTCAGCTGCTAATTGAATCAAAGTGCTTTTCCTCATTCCTGTTGTGATGATGTAACCTGGTGTGGTCTGCTGATCCAAGCTAATATGAGCTTTGCGGGGATCAGAGTCTGTTTATAGTCTGGACTCTTCTATTTCCAAGACAATTTGCAGACACCACAGGCCATAGTTCAGGTCATGTCACTGACCACGATAAAGGATATCAGCATCTATTCAAGGCCACAAAACTGCATTGCAGTCGGTGATGTTTACAGTTGTAATGCAGTTTTTATTTTGTTATTTGTGTTTAATTTGTTTCGGAATTCCAGTTAAGGGGGCTTGTGGCTATAACCTCCCATTGAAGCTATATTTTTCAGGTCTTGTGTGCTGCTGTGACAAGTCAGTGGAAGTCTGTGTGTTGAAGACAAAATCCTACTTGATATTGTAAAAAAAAATAATGAAAGTTGGTTTTTGTAGGAATATTGTCTGTATTCCATGAACAATGTTCCCTTTTAATCTAGTTTAGCTCATATTGTTTGAATTGGGCAACAGTGCCAAGTGGCAGCTATTTTCGTTTTCATAAACCCCACTTTGCATCTATTAAGAGTGTACAATGGCGGCAAGCGAAAATTTATCTTACCAGATTATCTTAAAAAGTTGTAATAATAACATGAAATCGGTCTCTCAATCACCACTAACACTGTGAACAGTCTGGTTGCTGGTGAAATCTTTAATGCTTTTAATCCTTAGGAACATAGAACCACTGGCAATTGTTTGGTAAACTTCTGCAGTGAACAGTTTGTCAGTTTCAGTCACTGTCCAGTGTTTAATTATAAGCTGGAGTGAACCTTTATCTACTATATTCAAAAATGTGTATGCTGTCTGTGGAACTCCAGTGCTTCAAAAAGTGGGGTTGTGGCGTGAGCAGTTGGGTTTTTCCTTTATGGGCCATTTAGCCCAGTGAAAAGTTTCCGTGCCTCTAATGATTATCTAAACATCTTGTTTGGCTTCGTGCATTGGTCATTCTGGCTCCTGAGAATTGGACAAACACGTTGGTGGTTATCCAGTGAATGTGATCCAACTGTAGCATGATTCTGCTCTAGCTGCACAGTTAGCTGCCAGAGAATTCTTCTTGATACTTATTGAATGAAAATTAGAAGTTGCCACGCTGTAATCTTATTGAGGTTAATGTCGAGCATTAACCTCTTCAAACTTATGGACAACAGTACAGGGATTCCTTCATGGTTTTGTCAAATTTAACTTCCTGGTCTTGGGTGATTTATAAATTTCCAAAATGATTATGCATCTCGAAAATAGCTACCTTGACAAACAAGATTAACTTGCTCACCAGCATCATCAGATTGTGTGTCATTGAGTGCTTTTTACATTTAAGCAAGGGTGTCACAGAAGGACAGTGGAGACTGCGCACTGATATTTAACTTTGTTCGTACTGCCACTCCAGTCAAGGCTGTTGAGGTAGAAGTGAGTGGGGTTTAGATGATTGCCATCCATGGTTAAACCTCGGTAAAGGAAGAAGGAGGACATGTCAGAGGAACTGTTTTTGAAGGTAGCATCATCAGAACAGATGCGACGGAGGCGAAGGAACTGAGAGAATGGGATGGAGTCCTCCCACAACTCTTTCTCCGGTACATCGATGATTACTTCGGTGCGGCTTCATGCTCTCGTCGGGATCTGGAAAAATTAATTAATTTTGCTTCCAGTCTCCACCCCTCCATCATTTCCACATGGTCCATCTCTGACACTTCCCTTCCCTTCCTTGACCTCTGTCTCAATTTCTGATGATAGACTGTCCACCAATATCCATTACAAGCCTACCGACTCCCACAGCTACCTCGACTACAGCTCCTCACACCCCGCTTCCTGTAAGGACTCCATCCCATTCTCTCAGTTCCTTCGCCTCCGTCGCATCTGTTCTGATGACGCTACCTTCAAAAACAGTTCCTCTGACATGTCCTCCTTCTTCCTTAACCGAGGTTTTCCACCCACGGTGGTTGACAGGGCCGTCAACCGTGTCCGGCCCATCTCCCGCGCATCCGCCCTCACGCCTTCTCCCTCCCAGAAACATGATAGGGTCCCCCTTGTCCTCACTTATCACCCCACCAGCCTCCGCATTCAAAGGATCATCCTCCGCCATTTCCGCCAACTCCAGCATGATGCCACCACCAAACACATATTCCCTTCACCCCCTACCTGGCGGCATTCCGTAGGGATCATTCCCTCCGGGACACCCTGGTCCACTCCTCCATCGCCCCCTACTCCTCAACCCCAACCTATGGCACCTCCCCGTGCCCACGCAGAAGATGCAACACCTGCCCCTTCACTTCCTCTCTCCTCACCGTCCAAGGGCCCAAACACTCCTTTCAAGTGAAGCAGCATTTCACTTGCATTTCCCCTAACTTAGTCTACTGCATTCGTTGCTCCCAATGCGGTCTCCTCTACATTGGAGAGACCAAACGCAAACTGGGCGACCGCTTTGCGGAACACCTGCGGTCTGTCTGCAAGAAAGACCCAAACCTCCCTGTCGCTTGCCATTTTAACACGCCACCCTGCTCTCTTGCCCACATGTCTGTCCTTGTCTTGCTGCATTGTTCCAGTGAAGCCCAACGCAAACTGGGGGAACAGCACCTCATCTTCCGACTAGGCACTTTACAGCCTTCTGGGCCGAATATTGAATTCAACAACTTTAGATCTTAAACTCACTCCCCCATCCCCACCCCCTTCCCGTTTCTTCCCCCTCCCTTTTGTTTTTTCCAATAATTTATATAGATTTTTCTTTTCCTACCTATTTCCATTATTTTTAAATCTATAACTGTAATACCCTGTCGTCAGTCTTTCCACCCCACCCTCACTAGAGCTGTACCTTGAGTGTCCTGCCATTCATTCTTAATTAGCACCTTTTCTTAGATAATATCACCACCTTTAACACCCCTTTGTTCCTTTTGTCTGTGACATGTTTTGATTATCTGCTCCTATCACTGCTTGCTTGTCCCTACAACCACCCCCCCCACCCAACTTCTCTCCACCCCGCCCCACCCCATCAATAAATTTATCTGCAGGATAGAAGTGAAAAGGATCTTCCCAGTTGGCAAGTTCAGCAAATCAGATAACTTTATCCCACAGTTTCTTACCAGCTGTGTAAGAACAGCAGCACAAAAACTGCACTGACACCAATATAAGAATTAAAAACAAAGAACTACTGCGGATGCTGGAAATCCAAAACAAAAACAAAATTACCTGGAAAAACTCAGCAGGTCTGGCAGCATCGGCGGAGAAGAAAAGAGTTGACGTTTCTAGTCCTCATGACCCTTCAGCAGAACCAATATAAGAATTTCTGGTTCTGAGAACATCATCAAAACAATCTCTTCCTTGTGCTGCTGTTTACACTTTGCTTTCTTTGGCTTATTTGGTAAAAGGAGATTGGTCTTCCATGCAGAGGAGGAGAAGACGGGGATAGTACAGACAATACTCCAGTTTGAGAAGACAATGTTTGATATGCCTTTTTAAAGCAGTGGTGGGTTTGGGAGCATACCCTGTGCTGGTGCAGCATTTTCCACACACTCACTCACATTGTGCAATTTTTACATCCTGGTGCAAGCAGGCTTGGCTGATTGTACCACAGGCAGCTGGGAGTTTTGAGGGCAGACAGAGATTCAATAAGGTGTTGCTCATATGGAGGCCAATGAGGTGTAGGTAGTTGAAAATAGTGGATTAAGGTTTAATTACCTCTTAGCTTTGTGTGTCTATTAATAACAGAGCCTGTGTAAATGATATTTCTTGTAGTAACTAAATGGACCATTAGTATCTATTTTTGCTGGAGGAAGCTGCCTCAGAATATCTGATTAATGTCGGGCTGTTTTCTGTGACAGATTAAAACTGAACCGAGAATCGCTTTATAAAAGAATAAGTGCAGTCATAGTTAACTGGCGCTGCTGTAGTAAATTATTATTATTTCGAACCTGGAACAAGTGATGCTGTCAGTCTCTTGGAGTGATCAGATCATAAATTGCCTCAAACACAAAAGCAGCTTGTATTTAAAATATACTTTATTCCCAAGCTGCTTACAGGGGGAAGAATATCTTGACACTGGACAGAAGTTGAAAGTAGATCACAGAAGGTTTTCGAAAAGCACGGTATTGAGAAGCTTTAGGAAATGGAGAGAGGTGAAGTAAGGTGTGAAGGTGTTTTGGAGCATAATGGAGCAATTGGCATAGCAGATGGTGTGACCTATGACCAGGAACTGGGAGATCTGTTGGAGCTGGGGTGCTAATGGAGGTTGGTAAGTGAGACAGATCCAGTATATGTTGAGATGCAGGGAGCAGCATATTCGAGCAGTTGGATGTATAAGATCCCATGTCACCACTTTTGAAGAAGAGTAGTAGCTGTCTGTCTTGGGAGACAATGGACTGCGACAAGGATGATGTCACTTCTGGATTGAATGTTGTCCGTTGTGGCTGTAGAGGCTGACTCATGAGCGTCAGTCCCCTCCGTAGCTGGCGCAGATGAATAGTGGTGGCCAAGTTGACTTAAGTTTCCACCACCCCACCCCCGTGGTGCTCTTTTCCGCCACCTGGTCGTTTCTTTTGTCCTCTGCTTTTTCCACTTTGAAGAGGAACAGGGGAGTCACCCCGGGTATCCTGGCCAATGTTTACCTCTCAATAAAAGGAGGAAATATAAAAATAAATGTAGAGGTGTTCTGTTTATTAAATCATTAACATTTACAAAAATGGTGCAATAATTATTTAATATCCAGATAATTATTTTCACCGCATCAGTTGGAGTCTTTATCCCATTGGCCTCAAAGGAATGAAACACCTTTGTACACGTGGGGCTTCTCTGTTACACTAAAATCAACCTCTTTGTAATCCAGAACAGATTCACCGGTAGTTAAGTAGCAGGAATCAACAAGGCTCAAGACTGCTGTAAGTCTGTGCTTCCACATAACAGTAGTGTAAAACAAAAACAAAAATACCTGGAAAAACTCAGCAGGTCTGGCAGCATCTGTGGAGAGGAGCACAGTTAACGTTTCGAGTCCGCATGACTCTTCAACAGAACTAAGGAAAAATAGAAAAGGGGTGAAATATATATTTCCTTAGTTCTGTCGAAGAGTCATGCGGACTCGAAACGTTAACTGTGCTCCTCTCCACAGATGCTGCCAGACCTGCTGAGTTTTTCCAGGTATTTTTGTTTTTGTTTTGGATTTCCAGCATCCGCAGTTTTTTGCTTTTATAACAGTAGTGTAATACTTGACTGTGTGTCTCCACTGTTACTTGCTAAATGTAGAAGAAAAAGAGACTAAAATTTGGATGTAACAAACACTTGTGCTCCAACTGATGTAGACGCAACTAGTACAGAAATTGTAAATAAAACGGATGTTGGAAATCTGAAACAAATCTGACAAGAATACTGGAAATGCCTAGCAGGTCAGGCAGCACCTGTTGGGGTGCTGGGGAAAGAGTTAACTATTTAGGTATCAAACTCTTCACCTGAACCTTTTCTGACAAAAGATTATAGATTGAAATATTAACTGTCTTCCATTTTTTCACAAGTGTTGCCTGACCTGCTCAGTGTTGTTTAGTTTGAGTTGCACATTGGCCCTGAGATTTTGAAACGTGCTGAGTATAAGGGGATCAAAGGGGTGAATGAGTGGTGGTCGCATTTTCTCTCTGCTGCTTTTAGCAATGAGAAAGCAGGATCAGGCATCATGAAATAAAAGCAAAATGCTGCAGAAGCTGGAGGTGTGAAATAAAAACAGTGCTGGAGAAACTCAGCAGGTCTGGCAGTATCTGTGGGAGAGAGAAACAGAGTTAATCCAGTATGAATCCAATATGACTTCAGAACGTTCCAAAGAAGAGTCTTACTGGACTCAACATTAACTCTTAAGATAAAAGAAAAATATTGCGGATGCTGGAAATCTGAAACAAAAACAGAAAATGCTGGGAAAACTCAACAAGTCAAACAGCATCTGTGGAGTGAAAAACAGAGTTAATGTTTCGAGTCCGTATGACCCTTCAGCTCTGAAGAAGAGTCATATGGACTCGAAACGTTAACTTTGTTTTTCTCTCCACAGACGCTGTTTGACTTGTTGAGTTTTTCCAGCATTTTCTGTTTTTGTTTCAACATTTAACTCTGTTTCTCTCTCCACAGATGCTGCCAGACCTGCTGAGTTTTTCCAGAATTTTGTGTTTTTATTTCAGGGATCACTGGCCTTTGCTGAAATGTGGGCTTCTGAGAGGTCAGCACCAGTTTTAGTGCGAAATGGGACGTCCAGTTTCGCTTTGAAATTATGAAGAGTATGCAGGTCTGTTCTGACAAAGGACGGTTTAACTTGGTTGAAATGTGACCTCCCTTTTCCTCGAATTCTGAGTTTGGAATGCAGGCTAGAGCTTGTCAGTGCCAGGTCAGATGGCTGCATGTGTAGACTTGGCAGTGGATCTAAAGCCCTGAACTCAACAATTTCCTTGCTGCTTAATCCCTCTCTGCTGATAAACATGAATTAAATAACCAGTCTACTCACCTGGATTGATCACATCAGGTTTCTGTTTAAAGAAAATACATGACATGGTTTCAACAGCCTTATATCTAGGTTGTAATTGAGCTTTTACCGCTATCTAAACCACAATCCAAAACTTCTGATGCACTCGGTCTATGTTTCAGCAGAGGTGTGATGCTATCTAACTCTTTGCTTAAAAAAATTGAATTATCAGGTAATTTAAATAAAACAACTAAAATTAAGACTAAATAGATAAGAATTTTTGTGCGTATGTAGTACCAATGTTATTTGTATTGCAAAATGTGAACTGTTGGATAATTCATATATTTAGTGGATACAAACCTTTGAATTACCAGGAGTACGTTCTATAACTTTCTGTCAACATAAAATTATTTTTCCTCCCTTGGAGCAAACTTTGAAACTGATGATCTTTTGTATTGGTGCACTTCTTCGCAAAGGTTAAAATATGTTGCCAATATCAGTGTTTGTTTTGTAGAATATTAACTTGTGAACCTAATTAAATTGATGATTTGGGGCCAAAATCCAAGCAGTTTGCTGAGCTGTGCTTTTTAAGAGAAACCTTTACCTCCTGGGAGGTGGCTGTAAAGCGTTGTGTACCTTGTGATAGCTACTGAATTAATGTCACGTTACCTATTTTTGTTGAGAAACCTAGGTAAGGGGTCAAGGCAGGTGATGAATATTTTATCGTATTTAGCAGCAAAGCTATAGATATTGGCTTAGGGAAGCAGGTTCCGAGAAGGGTTGATGTGTCTATCCAAAAAGAAAGGTTGGAAGCTAAAGAGGAGAGGAATTACCTGTTAGATGACCAACAATTATTTGTATCTTGTTATACAAGAGAATATAAGAATGCATTACAGTTGTATTCAGGAAAGACTGAAGAAAGAGTCTGGTGCACTTTTCAGAGAAGACTGAGGTGTGACCTAATAAAGGTCTTTAAAATTATGAAGGGGTTTGATAGGGTCAATTATAAGATGGTTGCTGATAAATCCAATAAAAACTCTTTAGTGTGGAATGTGGAACTTGCTAATATTTGGAATGGTTGAAGTGAATAGCATAGATGCATTTAAGGCGAAGCCAGATAAAAAATGAGGGAGAAAAGAACAGAAGGATATGCTGATAGTTTGAGCTGAAGTAAAGTCGGAGGAGACTCCTGTAGGCCATAAATACTCCCTTAGAATGGTTGGGCCGAATGGCCTGTTTGCTGTCGATTCAATGGCATCCGTCCGTCTTGGGAGACGATGGACAGCGCCTGGGGTGTTTGTCACTTCTGGATTAAACATCGTCTGTTGTGACTGGAGAGGTCGATTGTGAGTGGAGGTCCCTTCCGCAGCTGGCACAAATGAATAGCGTTGGCCCGAGCCCAAACTGTGTCAACATAAACAACGAAGGTGTGTGCTCAATGATGTGATTAAAGCAGGAGTCTGCAAGAGGTTCTGACCTTTTGAGAAGCAAAGACTTTTGGAGAGAGTGTTAATGATGTGGAAAGATACATTTGGATAAAGAAGGAAGCTGAGCTGCCTGAATGAGCTATCTGGCTTTGAAATGACAAGATTGCTGGTATTTAAGGTGGAGTGGCTTGATTTTAGTTTGGAACTTTTCCTTACATGACATCATGACTGGGAGTGTCAACCTTAACCCAACAGTTCACACCATGATGTTGGAAGGAGTTCCATAGTTGCATAGAATTGTATAAGGAAAAGCCTTGCACAGCACAAACAGTACTGGTCGGCCTTGTACAGCCTGCTGGAATGCATTTTTGATAATGTCTAGTGTTATTTCAGAGGAATCTAGATTGGGGATGATTGTTTTAGATTGAAAGACATGGAATAATACTTGGGAATGATGCACATAAAGGGCTGCCTCTGTGTACCGCCTACATTGCTCACATTTTACACTGTTTTAGCCTGACAGCAGTATATTAGTATGGACTCAATGCTGCTTTCATATTGAGGGAAAGCTTTACTTGTCTGATGAAAATATCAGTTACTGTACGTGTTGGATGGCTGTTTTGATTCCCACAAACTCTGTTCTCTGGAGCAGGGGGATGTTGCAGTACAGTTTGGGTATTATATTCCGTATACATAGTTGGACTTTGCACAAACTTGTTGGGACCTACCCTGTAATGCAATCCAAGTGTAATGTTTTAAAGCAGCCGGTATTTCTTTTTCTGTGGTGCTTTTTGAGAATGTAACAAAGGGCGTGCAGGGGTATATACCGTGGATTTTTAAAGTCAGGTTCAAAGAGTTGACGCATACCTGGAAGCAGCTCACTCTTTTGGTTAAGCTGGTATGTGTAAGTTAGCCAGGTGTTCTAAAGCAGCAGCAGCAAGATTGGGCTTGGCTGTGATTTTTCCAACTCTTCCTCTTATCCTCCCTTTCTGTTGAATATACTGATTACAGCCCATCAGACTTGCACAAGGCACCACCAGACAGTTAATGCCCATAGAACAGTATCTTGTGGAGGCATCAATATTGTTAGGTTAGGAAATAAGCTCCCACTTAGGTCACCACAATATTCATGATGATTTAAATTTAAATAGTTAAGTATCTCAAGGTGCTTTACGGGAGCATTTTCAAACAAACGTTGACACTGAGCCACATGAAACGTTAAGACAGGTGACCAAAACTTGATCAAAGGGATGAGTTTTAAGGAGCATCTTGAAGAAGAGGAGTTTTAAGGGTGGGAATTCCATAGTTTGGGGCCTAGGCAGCTGAAGGAATGGCTGCCAATGATAGTGGTTTAAATCAATTAGCATTGGAGGAGTACAGATCTCTGGTTCTAGGTCTGGAGGAGGTTGAGAAATAGGGAAGAGGTGAGACCATTAAGAGTTTTGAAAATAATGGTGTAAATTTTAAAATTAAGGCATTGCCAGACTGGGGGTCAGTGTAAGTCAGTGAGGATGGGGGAATGGGACTTCTCCTTGGCATAGAGGATCATATTGTTACTTGCAGTTGTCCACAAAATGGCAACTTGCAGACTGTCTGTAACCAGAATTCCAAAGCATAAAAGATCGTGAAAAAGAATAAATAAAATGCAAAAGTACACATTTGTCCTTATGACACTTAGAATTGTGGGTCAGTTCAAAAGACTGGCTTCGTGAGCATCCCCTGTTTTAATCTATCCACCATTGATGGTAGCGCCTTCAGCGGTCAAGGCCCTAAACTCTGGAATGCTGTCCCTAATCCTATCTTTCTCTCTTTCCTCCTCCAAGATACTCTTTAAACTCAGCTCTTTGACTATCTGCCCAAAGATTGCCTGATGTAGCTCAGTCACCTTAAGTTTGATAATGCTACTGTGAAGCACTTTGGGATGTTTTACTAATTTAAAGGTGCTATATAAATACAAGCTGTTTTCCTTTCGTGGAACATTACAGCATCGAAGGAGAAAGGAAGGAACAATTGCATTTATATAGCATCTTCCAGGACATCCAAAAGTACTGGCTGAAGTACTTTTGAACTGTCGTCACTATTGGAAAGTAGGAAATGTGGCAACCAATTTTCACACAGTAAGCTCCCACAAACAGCGATATTATAATGACTAAATAATCTGTTGTTTAATAATAGGAGGACCTGCCCAGCAATTCTCAATCTCCCTGCCCTTTCCCCAAGCACCTTCAATTTTTTTCTTTCAAATATTTAAGATGCTTTGAAAGATTATTATGGACTCTGTTTCCACCACATTCTTATGCAATAATGAAACTGCTAACCACTTTCTGTAGTCCTTTTGGTGATGACCTTAATTTTATGCCCTCTGGTTACTGGCCCACCAATTTGTGGAAATTGTTTTCATGATTTACCTCATAATTAACATTCTCTGTGTGTGTGTGTGTGTGTGTGTGTGTGTGTGAAGGATTTTTCAGCATTAAAGATGCTCAAAGAAGGAAACATAGCTGAACTGGGCAGTGGCCATGCAAGAGCTGCATTAAAGTTTCAAGGCACAGGTTTTAATTCCTGTTAGCAAAGCATCTTATGCTGCTACAATTGGGAGTTGCATTGCAGAACTGCTCTAGCCTGTTGAGAATTAATGTGATGTTGAAAGACTAGTTTTAATACCTTTGGTAGTATTTAATTTTTGCCCTTGGGAGATTGACACAATGTCATCAGTAACTTTAATGCAGCTCTTGCATGGCCACTGCCCAGTTCAGCTATGTTTCCTCATTTGAGCATCTTTAATGCTGAAAAATCCTTCTCTCACATGCACACGGCATGTTAATTATCTGGGTGGGTTACCTTAAGGCATTTTTGACCGGCAAGAATCATGTGACTGCATCACTTTCTAAAATTCTTATTGGCTGGTCACATGTCCATTCTGTTCATTCCATATTTGATTTACAGGACTCTGGATAAGTGCTGGTAAAGGCAGTGCAGGAGATGGGGATTTAGTGGGTTAAACTTATATACAGTACTAGCAACCTACATAAATACTCATTCAAAAACCTAGTCCCAAGTTATTTTGCATGATCTTTGCACCAGGCTGTTCAGTGTTACCAATATCTTGCTATTGGTGAGTCTCAGCTGGTCTGCGTTGGGACTGGGTAAAGAGCTCACTACGATGAAACGTGAACCCAGCAATTTGAGAATATTAACATGCTTCCTTTGAATTAAGTCTGCAGAAATAACGCGAAATGTAAACGTGACAATTTTATAACTTTGCAATGCCAGAGTGGTGCCAAGTGAGGATCGATTTGGCCTATTGTGAAAGCTGTTGCCTTTGTTAAGCATCAGATCAAAACTTGGGGGAGGTATTATCATTTGAGTTGTTTTCTTTGCTGATAACTCATTGAAATCCATAATACTATAACTATTTGAAAAGCCACTATCTAATTTTGTTTCTCTCCAATCAGTCTTTTAAAAAAAAATCAAATGATGCTTTGCTGAGTAAATAGTATTCTTTCCTGAGTCAGAACGTTCCCAGCCCCAGATTTGAACCCCTGATCTAGGCTGGCACTTAAATGCAATACTGCATTGTCAGTGATGCCAAACCTGTGACCTTATGTTACCTGTTCAGGTGTATAGAACAGTTTGGAGTTGTGCTCTTTCTGCTACCATTCTTCCCATAACTGCATTCTGGTGAGGGCAGTAAAGTTGAAAGCAAGAACAGAAACTTTTGACAACATTCAGCGGTTCAGTTGGCATCTGTGGAGACAACCAATGAATTAAGGTTTTAGGCGTAATACCGTATTTTTGTTGGTTCAGAATCCCAGAATCTGCAGTTTTTTTTTAACACTTAAAATTAATTCTGACCAGAAATGTTAACCTTGCTGATGGAGATGCAGCTTGTTTCGAACATTTGCTCTGTTTGTAATTCAAAGAAAGTAATTGTGCATGAAAAAATTGGATATTTGAGAACCATGATAAAACATTTTATCTGATTTTGACTAATGGCTGAGTTTAAACCAGGCATTCCTTCAGTATTTGGGCGGGGAGTTACAAAATTTGACACTTTTTTTTTCATACTTGGGAGTATTTATAAACTTTTGATAACTTTGACCTTAACTCAGCCCCAGTTTGCGTTCTCCCCCTTGTTACACCATCCCCACCGCTCGAGCGGTCCTCTACCTGGGTAATGAAGAAAGCTGCAGCATTTAGTTGTTGCCCCACCCCGCCCCCGGCAGACCACTACCTCGGTATTGAATGCGGCAGCAATTGCCTGTGTTGCTCCACCCCCCTCACCCCCAAGGTGACTCTCTCTTTCTCCCCCCCGCCTCCCTGAGGTGTCTGCTCCCCCCCCACCCCCCCAAGGTGTCTGCTCCCCCCCCAAACGAGGTGTCTGCCCCCCCCCCACCCCCAAGGTGTCTGCCCCCCCCCCCCCCCCCCGAGGTGCCACCTGGGGGGTGGGGGTGCCACCTGGGGCATGGGGGTGGGGAGGGGGGGCAGACACCTTGGAGAGGGGGTGGCAGACACCTTGGGGGGGGGGTGCAGACACCTCGGATTGGGGTGCCACCTGGGGGGTGTGGGTGCCACCTGGGGGGTGGGGGTACCACCTGGGGCATGGGGGTGGGGGTGCCACCTGGGGAATGGGGGCGGGGAGCCACCCGGGGCAGTGGCACCCCCCCCTCCCCCCGAGGTGTCTGCTCCCCCCCTCAAGGTGTCTGTCCCCCTCCGCACCCCAGGTGGCACCCCCACCCCCATGCCCCAGGTGGCACCCCCACCCCCATGCCCCAGGTGGCACCCCCATGCCCCAGGTGGCACCCCCACCCCCCAGGTGGCACCCCCACCCCCCAGGTGGCACCCCCACCCCCCAGGTGGCACCCCCACCCCCCAGGTGGCACCCCCACCCCCCAGGTGGCACCCCCACCCCCCAGGTGGCACCCCCACCCCCCAGGTGGCACCCCCACCCCCCAGGTGGCACCCCCACCCCCCAGGTGGCACCCCCATCCCCCAGGTGGCACCCCCATCCCCCAGGTGGCACCCCCATCCCCCAGGTGGCACCCCCATCCCCCAGGTGGCACCCCCATCCCCCAGGTGGCACCCCCACCCCCATGCCCCAGGTGGCACCCCCACCCCCATGCCCCAGGTGGCACCCCCACCCCCATGCCCCAGGTGGCACCCCCACCCCCATGCCCCAGGTGGCACCCCCACCCCCATGCCCCAGGTGGCACCCCCACCCCCATGCCCCAGGTGGCACCCCCACCCCCATGCCCCAGGTGGCACCCCCACCCCCATGCCCCAGGTGGCACCCCCACCCCCATGCCCCAGGTGGCACCCCCACCCCCATGCCCCAGGTGGCACCCCCACCCCCATGCCCCAGGTGGCACCCCCACCCCCATGCCCCAGGTGGCACCCCCACCCCCATGCCCCAGGTGGCACCCCCACCCCCATGCCCCAGGTGGCACCCCCACCCCCATGCCCCAGGTGGCACCCCCACTCCCATGCCCCAGGTGGCACCCCCACTCCCATGCCCCAGGTGGCACCCCCACCCCCATGCCCCAGGTGGCACCCCCACCCCCATGCCCCAGGTGGCACCCCCATGCCCCAGGTGGCACCCCCATGCCCCAGGTGGCACCCCCACCCCCATGCCCCAGGTGGCACCCCCACCCCCCAGGTGGCACCCCCACCCCCCAGGTGGCACCCCCACCCCCCAGGTGGCACCCCCACCCCCCAGGTGGCACCCCCACCCCCCAGGTGGCACCCCCACCCCCCAGGTGGCACCCCCACCCCCCAGGTGGCACCCCCACCCCCAGGTGGCACCCCCACCCCCAGGTGGCACCCCCACCCCCAGGTGGCACCCCCACCCCCAGGTGGCACCCCCACGCCCCAGGTGGCACCCCCACCCCCACGCCCCAGGTGGCACCCCCACCCCCACGCCCCAGGTGGCACCCCCACCCCCACGCCCCAGGTGGCACCCCCACCCCCACGCCCCAGGTGGCACCCCCACCCCCACGCCCCAGGTGGCACCCCCACCCCCACGCCCCAGGTGGCACCCCCACCCCCACGCCCCAGGTGGCACCCCCACCCCCACGCCCCAGGTGGCACCCCCACCCCCACGCCCCAGGTGGCACCCCCACCCCCACGCCCCAGGTGGCACCCCCACCCCCACGCCCCAGGTGGCACCCCCACCCCCACGCCCCAGGTGGCACCCCCACCCCCACGCCCCAGGTGGCACCCCCACCCCCACGCCCCAGGTGGCACCCCCACCCCCACGCCCCAGGTGGCACCCCCACCCCCACGCCCCAGGTGGCACCCCCACCCCCCAGGTGGCACCCCCACCCCCACGCCCCAGGTGGCACCCCCACCCCCATGCCCCAGGTGGCACCCCCACCCCCATGCCCCAGGTGGCACCCCCACCCCCATGCCCCAGGTGGCACCCCCACCCCCATGCCCCAGGTGGCACCCCCACCCCCATGCCCCAGGTGGCACCCCCATGCCCCAGGTGTCACTCCCCCCCCCCCCCCCATGCCCCAGGTGTCACTCCCCCCCCCCGCCCCAGGTGTCACTCCCCCCCCCCCCCCATGCCCCAGGTGTCACTCCCCCCCCCCCCCCCATGCCCCAGGTGTCACTCCCCCCCCCCCCCATGCCCCAGGTGTCACTCCCCCCCCCCCCATGCCCCAGGTGTCACTCCCCCCCCCCCCATGCCCCAGGTGTCACTCCCCCCCCCCCCCCCCCCATGCCCCAGGTGTCACTCCCCCCCCCCCCCCCCCATGCCCCAGGTGTCACTCTCCCCCCCCCCCCCCCCCATGCCCCAGGTGTCACTCTCCCCCCCCCCCCCCCCCCATGCCCCAGGTGTCACTCTCCCCCCCCCCCCCCCATGCCCCAGGTGTCACTCTCCCCCCCCCCCCCCCCATGCCCCAGGTGTCACTCTCCCCCCCCCCATGCCCCAGGTGTCACTCTCCCCCCCCCCCCCCCCCCCCCATGCCCCAGGTGTCACTCCCCCCCCCCCCCCCCATGCCCCAGGTGTCACTCCCCCCCCCCCCCCCCCCCATGCCCCAGGTGTCACTCCCCCCCCCCCCCCCCATGCCCCAGGTGTCACTCCCCCCCCCCCCCATGCCCCAGGTGTCACTCCCCCCCCCCCCCCCCCCCCCCCCCATGCCCCAGGTGTCACCCCTCTCGTGTATGTCCGGCCGGACGAAGCGCTGGTGGCGGGACTGTCGATGCGCCGGCAGGCTGTGCGGATGACGTCAGCGCGCAGGGGGGGTGGGTGTGGGTGTTGGGGCGGGGGGCGGGGTTGGTGACGTGGCCGGCCTGATATAAGGAGCGGACCGGGTCGGCGGTCGGACGTTACTGGAGCCGGGCTGTTGTCAGGGTGCTGGTGGTGGTGGTAACGGTAGCGGTTCGGAGGCCCTTCACTTGAATCCACCTCGGAGGTACGGTTCTCAGTATCGGTTCCGGTGTGTGTGTGTGTACCGAATAATTGCTGTTGTTGCGCACTCGGTGTATTGACCTGGCACTGAGGCGGGATGATGGCGGCCAGAGAGCGCAGGCCTGGCAGCCATTGCTGCAACTTGCCGATTTGGAAGGCACCTTGGAGGGTCGATTCAACCCGAACATCCTTTATCTTAACGTAAACCCTCATTTTCGCACAGTTTCTGCTTCCTTCTTGTTGAAACTTTTTTTTTTCTGTTCCATCGACTCATTTGTGGGTTGGTGGGGAAAGATTGAAGGTTAATGGTTTCCATGTGGACGTAACCTACGTATGGCTTTGTTCAAATTGATCTGTCCATTTCTCTTTTTTTTTGTTTGTTTGGGTAGGATTATTTCGTTTTAAATTTTGTGGTGCTGGTGCGTGATAAATTTAATTAGACGATGCAAAATGGCAGCGGGTGTGAGAAATTCCCCCCCCTCCCCCCTCCGGATGTTAAATGTTATTCCAAAGATGTTTGTTTCGGTAACTGTTTGCATTATTTCCACTCCCACCAGACGAGCAATAAATAGTACCCAATTCCCCTCTTATCAATACCGCAATTTAGTGAGTGGGAGGGAAGCTTGAGGCTGAGAGAAAGGAAAATGAATGCAAGATGGGAGAAAATTATGCTGCAAGATTATGCAGCTCTTTTGAATTGAGTGATAGAATCTGCTGCTGTGGTTGTGACAGCTGATTTCGCATAACGAGCAGTGCATGTTTGTTTCTGGCACTTTGCAGGCTTTTCATATGAATAAGATGGGCAGAGCGCTGCTGCTCATAGTCAAGTGGATTTCAGGGATGGTGGGGGGTGTAAGTGAGGTGTAGAATGCATCGTATCCCTACCCTGCTGCAGCTGTCCAAGAAGGAATGAAAAGCATTATTCATTTTGTTCCCCGAGGCATTTGATTTTGCACCCATGGCCAAACCTCTCCTAAAGCTGGTTTATAATCCCTGCATTCTACTGAAGAGGGCTTGAGTTTCAGTGCTATGCAGTTTGTCTTCATAGCGTGAACCTATGGACAATCATATCACAAAGGACCAGAGTTGGGTGAATTGTAAGCATACCATCTGTGATGCCATAACATGAACTGAGCAGTACTGGAAATGGGTGAAGGATCAATTATGTGAGGAGTATGCACACTTAGGCAGGCTGTAGTTCCAAGTTTTATTTGTGCTGTGAACCCTCAAGGGATTTTAAAATACAATTTATCTATGTCTTGTATATTAAAGAGTTTGTAAGTCCTTTCAATATGGTAATCTTTAACATTGAAGCTTAACCAAAATTTCAGAACAACCTTTGCTGTTTAATAAATCCTAAACATATTTATTTACCCTCTACTTATACGGGACTTTATGCCAACTTAAAATTTGCAAGCCACGTTTAAACATCATTCTTATAATGAGGAAGACTTTTACTTACAGTAAGTCATCTACCAATTTGAGATAAGTTTGCTAAACAGGGAAATGCATTTTTTACTGCTGAGTGCAAATGCTGGAACAATAGTTCTCCACTTGGAGCTTTGCATCAGCTTTGTAATTTGCACGTTTTAACTTGAGCCTTGCTCTCAATGAGGAAGTCTTTACCTACAGTAAGTGACCTTATTTAAGATGGGGTTGCTAAACAAGGAAATGTTTAAATAAGGCATTCTTTACTGTGGCTGCAAATGTTGCTGCAGAAACAGAGTACAAGTTCCAGGCAGACACATGGACAGAATTAAAGGGATCTGATTGGAATGTATTTTGAGTCTCCGCTTTTCCTACGGTGTGATTTGTGATTTTCCATTTTAAAATAAAAACACTTCATGTAAAATACCGATGCCATATGCCTGTAAGATAGATTTGAATACAAAAAAAGAAGCTTCAGCCCTTTCGATCTCTGCCTTTCAGAATAATAACCACATCGTCTTCCCATTGTAAATTTAGCTGTCCGGCACTGTGGCTCAATGTTTTCCTTCTCTTCCTGCAGCTGTAAATCAACTTCTTTGAAAAACAAATTTCCTATGACTTTCCTAAATTTTGAGATCCACTTATGAAATGCACTAATTTGTTGTGTGAAATCTGGATTGTGTTTTTCTTTTTAAAAAAAAAGAAAGACTTGTAGCTGTACTAAAATAAAAATGTTAATTAAAATTGTAAAGCTATCTTTAATGTTGGTGACACCCCTTAAGGTCCAAATCAATGAAAATTATTCACTAGAAATCATATAATTGAGACACCTCATTTTGGCTCCATGCATTTCCCCTCATTCAGATGCTCCTATTCATCTCCTCAGATCTGGATTTAATAGCGTCAAATTGCCTGTTCTTTATCTACTCGTCTGTTCTATTGAAGAAACTATAATATGGGCTAACTAAAGCTTTTGTGAATTAATGGATACATTAAAACTCCTGAATGCAGCTTGCACCTCCTGGAAATGTTGCACTTCCTGCAATTCTTTGTTGATAATGCCCCTATTGTTATAAAACAATGTATTCTCAGCTTCACTCTGAACTGTGCAAAAAGATCTGCCGCATATAAATAACTCAGTCTCTCATTTTGTGTCCCGTGTAAATTCCTCTTGTGTTTGTACTTTGTTTAGTCAAATTATATTTTCTTAAATCTGGAAAATTGTAGCTGATGCAGCAGGGAACCTGCAGGTTAAATGCAAGCATAGAAAAACTTTGAGGACATGAAGCAAATCAAGTGAGAGCAGTGGGAAAAATCGACCAAAGAAGCAAATTTATCTGCCATTTTCCTTTCTCTGCTAAGCTGACCACTTGTTGCACGATATACATTTACAATCATTAAACTTACCTACGCATCAGGATCAACTTAAAGAATTTTCCTGAAAATAATGAAGGGTTTTGTCATAAATTAAAATTTAGAAGTGCAAGCTAAAATGATTAGAACAGTTGCCTTCCTAGGAGGAGTGTACCATATTCATAGAATCATAGAAAGCTTATGGTACAGAAAGAGGCCACTTGGCCTATTGTGTCTGCGTTGGCCAAAAAGCGAGCCACCCAAAACTTGGAGTATTCAAGTTTGAGAAACTTTTTGGCCATACTTGAATTTAAAGTAGTTTACCAATAGATTTTGCTTAAATATATTAAAAATAGTTTGTTTCCCTTCTTCCTTCATGGGAGGAAGGATGTATATTTTTCCCCCCCAGCTATACATTTCAGTTCTCCCTCCTCTGCAAAAGCAAAACCTCTGACTTGTCATGTGCAACACCAGAGGATCTCTGCTTTAATTTAAAATAAAATCCCCTTTTGGATTTACTTTAAATATGTTGTGGAATAGCCAAGTGCTTTGAGGATCTGAATTTAAAATGGTGCTCTTCGGGATGTTGGTGAGAGGTCAGGTTGATAAGTGAACTAAAGTAATGTAAAATCAGCCAGAATTTGAACAGTCGATGTTTGGTGTTCTTAATGTTAAGTTGCTTTTAAGTTAACGGCATTTATTGGGTGTTGAGTGTCAGCCCTGCTAATCTTGCATGTCCATGGCTATGTTTATCTTAACAACCTTCTTCTTTCAGCAGAGACCAAGATGAATCCAACACACAACCAGGGTGGGGAAAGTACCAACTTCCAACCCAAGGATTTGATAACGAATTGTATGCAGGCCAAACGAGATCTGGAGATGGCCATTAGCAGCATCATTAAGGCCGAACAGGAGATAAAAGCAAACAGTAAGGAGGTAAGCTTTGCTTGGACCATGTTGAGTGCTGGATGAAAACACTCAGGCCAATTTTAAGTAAAATGAGGATTTTGTTAACATGACAGCCTGTAGGCTATATTTGTTGTAGTATTGGTGCATAAAATTTCCTGGATAAGGAATGCCATTGCTTAGTTTCTTGATCTTTTGTAGGTAAAATTTCAAATTCACAGCTGCATCAGCCGTCACTTGGAGTGCCTGCGGAGTAGGGAGGTTTATCTCTTGGAGCAGATTGACCTTGTGCAACAGCTGAAGGAAGAAGCCCTGCAGCAACAGATTCAGCAGCTTTACTGGGTAAGGGAACGGTTGTACCATTAGAGCAACAATTCTAGAGGTTGGCCTTAGATTAGAAAAGCAACATATTTGGATCTTTGGGTGTGCATTTCATTAAAAGGATGATGCAATGTTTGTGCTTGTTTGTTGTGAGAATTTTGTGAATGATATGCTTTATAAGATGCCAAATTAGGTATGTTGATAAATTTTATATTAATTCCTGCTCACAAGTGCAGCTTATTAGTGATAAACTAAGCCAATGTATGAAATAATTCCTGGAGCTAGTGCATTTCAGAACTGAAACAACCAGTGTTTTGTCTTCATTGCCTATTCTGTTTCCCCAACATTGCCTGCCGTCAACCTATCTCTGCCCGTCTACCTCTAAAATCCTTAGCTTGATTTTTATAATGTCCAGACTTGATTTTACTATGATCTCTTATGCCCCATAGACACTGCATGACCTAAAACTGCTATGCATCCCCTGTCTACAGTAAGTCCCATTTGCTCATCATCATTGACCTACACCAGCTCCCAGTCCCTCCCCATCAAATGTGATGACTTTAGATCCTTATTCTCATTTTCAGATCCTTCCATGACCTAATTGCTCCCTATTTCTGCAGCCTCTTTACAACTTTATAAGCTTTTGAGTTTCTGGCTGTCCTGCATCTCTTTTTTGAGATTCCTCCTTTTAACGAGTGATTGATCTCTGGTATATGTAGGATACTGCTGGCGCAGAATGGCTGCCACTTTTGGCCATACAGGAGACTAATTGAATTGTACAAAGATTTTTTTGAGGTGTTCCATAATATAAGTATAAAGGCAATTTTTATTTTCCCCCAGCTGCTGGGTCAGTTCAACTGTCTTATTCATCAATTGGAACATCCCCAGAGTAACCTTCCAACTGATCAAATTATAACCTGCCTGGAGAGGTGAGACCTGCCACGCTTTTATGTTTTAAGAAAATGCTTTATACTCATTGCCAATATATATCATGAACTTGAAATCAAAATTCAGTTAGAGTAACTTCAATTCAGCAATGAAAGCCTTTCACTTTGTGCTTGTGATATGGAGGTCAAGTATCCTTTATCCGAAACCTGATTGCATTTCGGATTTCAGATAGTTTCAGTTTTCAGATGCTGCAGACAAACCTACATTATGATAGTCTAAGCCTAAGCTAGCTATGGTCTAAAGTGTATAAAATGACTAGCAAAGTAAGATGTATCACTGAATAATAAATACAGGGTACCTGAAATCATCATCTTGACATGTTCACCACAAAAATCACAAGATGAGCAATGCAGTCAAACAACTGGATGTGCTAAAGGCCGAGGGGGTTCAAAAACAGTGTGGTTTTTGGATGATATGTTCGGTGTTTGGATTTATGGATAAAGGATACTTAACCTGTAATAAATGGTCCTTAATGGGCTGTAATTTGTAGACCAGCTCTGTTCAGTGCATAGCTGCGTGTGACTGATTAGCAGGGGTGTGGGATTCTGTTACTGATTAGGAAGGGTGTTGGACTCAGCAACATTGTTCCAAATAATGCCACATTCATATTAAAGGTATTTGGAGTTAAGAAAGAGCAGCAGTGTTTTTGAAATTGGGTTATATGGATGTTGAGAGCTTACCTTACACCACTATCCCAACCTGCAGTGATCTCCATATAAACAATAGCCACTGTCGTTGGAGGGACAGGTGAGGAATATATAAAATGGCTGCTTGGTACTACGGAACTTGAGTATTGATTGAAAAAAAGAGACATACTGTCAAGGCTTCTCATCTTGCACTCATGACAGATTAGTTTTGAGATTTGGCATTCTTGTGATCTTGTCCTGATGAGTACAAGACAATGTATGTCCCTTTTTGTTTTCAGCAATACAGAATGGCCTGAAGCTCAACAGAAGCTTGGGGCAGCACCTCATTTTTTGATTAGGCACTTCATAGCCTTCTGAACTCAACATTAAGCTTAACAATGTCAACCACACGGTTGGTAATGACTCTGCTATTGCCATTTATACCACCTCAAGATCTGTCTTTTGTTTCTTTGGTTGTCCCGATAACATCTCCTTTTGCCTTGCACCATCACCCTTTTTGTCATTTAATATCTCCTGCTATCCTCTTTTTCTCTCTCTCTCTTTCTCTCTCTTCTCTCCCCCCCCCCCTCCACCCCCAAATCATAGACCTTCCCTTTTGTTCTTTCCTTTCCTGCTGTCATATACTTTTCCCTGCTTCTGTACAGCACTTGCTTAAAATCTGCTAGATCTTTACTGTTTCCAGTTCTGATGAAAGGCCATCGACTTGAGAAGTTAACTTTGTTTCTCTCCACAGACACTGCCTGTCTTGCTGAATGTTTCTAGCATTTTCCATGTTTATTTTAGATTTCCAGCATCCACTGTGTTTTGCTTTTATATAGAATGGCCTGCGTGTGTTAAGTGATGTTTCCACAGCTTTCCTCAACACTTAAATAGGAAAGCAGCACAGCATATTACTGATTTAGCACATGTCCCATTCCAGATTGAAGAGCCTGACTCTGAAACCAGAAGAATCTCCAACCCTGAATTTCGAGGCCGACATCCCTTCACTCCGCCGAGCCATTACAAGCTTTGGGGCCATCAAAACGCTGGTAAGAATCTTAGCCTATCTGTTAGTTCAAAGAAGGTTTATTTTTCATAAGCGTTTATGGAATGGAGCAATTAAAGTTCTTATTTATTGGTGGAAGGCTTGTAGCCATTTCAATAATGCAACTGAGAAGTATCATCTATGTCACAGGAAAGTTGCTTTAGTGACCATGGAGTTTGGCAAGAGGTCACCATTTCCTTATTGCCATGGTGGCGAAAGATTGATTGGAAGGATTTGGAAACTGCATTAGGTTTCAAATCTAGATTAGAAATAACCGGTTTCTTCCTCTGAAGGAAGGCCATCCTTATTTCTGGGCTAAATTTAAACCTCTGCTTTGAAGTAAGAAGGCAGGTGACTAACACAGCTCCAAGTTTTGGGATAGCAAATGAATTAGTATTTACACTGAGTGAGCGATAATGTGTGCAGGTGTATTTTGCTAAGTGTGATGCGTAGGACCCTGTGTATGTTGACTACAGGAATGATAAGAATTATGTCTGATCTGGTGTAGGTTTCAGAGACAGAGTGCACGAGTTCTTGCACCATGGCAGCTGATCTGGATTACTGCTTTGTACCACTGCTGACAAAGGTAAGCCTTTTTTACTTTTAAAATGTGGCTTATCACGTCCCTTGCAGTTGAAAGTGAAGTGATTTTAGGCCTGATGTACTGTGCTTTGTATTGTTTGAAAGCTGCACTATTTTACTACTTTCTGGAATATATGTATAAACCGGTAATAATGCCAATAGTTGCATGAAGACTCCACACAGCGCTGAGAAGTCATATGAATTGAAGTGAAATTCCAGCAAGGTTTGAGTATAAAATCAGGCTTTGTTGGTCTTTCGTACAACAATTGAAAGGCCGTTCCGCTTTTGGTGAAATTTGTAGTTCCCAAAGAGTCACACTTTAAACTTTCATCACCTGTACTGTTGCTAAATGTTTAGGAAGTTCTATGTGCCAATTTAAATCCAGATGTGACAGGTTTTCTGAAGTATTGGCTGCTTTGTAATAGTTCGTAGCAAGGACCTTTATTACCCGAATGACGATGAATTTATTTGCTGACTTTCATGTCAAAAGCCCTTGATTTTGGTCTTTTTCAATTGTGACTTTGATCTTTATAACACTGTATTAGCTCTCTGAAACTCATTGGCCTTAATTACATGTACAGTATTAATGTTTTGTAATTAAGCAGATGTTGCACAAAGCAAAATATGTAAATGCTTTCACCACTGAATTTTGGCTTTGCATGCGTGTAAAATTTGTGGCATTATAGAATTATGCAAAGTGATATTCAGCTTTACCCTTAGGGCTGTAATGTGTTCTTGGCACATTTGAGCATATTGTGGGGCTTATTTGGTGGCGTGTACACTATGGACTGAGTATATTGTGCACTTCATTCACCTTGTTGTAGGTCTCAGCTTGTGAGAAAAGTAGTGTCTGTTCTGCTCCCATGATAAATGACCAGTGGTCTCAATGTCCCATTCACATGTTGAGCCGTATATTTATTTTTCATTTGCATTTCTGCAGCATGCTGCATACATGACAGCCTGGAGCATTGGGCCATGCCATGAACCGTATGTTGTGCACTGCTGCTGTCTGACTTTATATCCTTCACTTAATGCAGTAGTACTAATGCTGGCTTTCTTCTTACAGAAATCATTCCCCAATGGGAAGGAATGCCCACTTGCTGACTGGTTGCGTACTCCACCTCCTGTGCGGATGCCAATCTTGAACATGCAAGATTGTCTGCTGAAACAGTCTGGCCAGGTGGGTATCGATAGACTGCCTGGAACTGTAAATTCTGAGTACTGATGATTTAGAGTTTTCCATTTAGGGTTAAGTGGTTCGTGTTCCCACTATTTCTACATAGTTTGCTAGTACTGTTAGTCAAGTGTCTGTCACTGCTAGGAACAACTTGAGATAATGAATTAAGAACTTTGCACAATACGAAAATGAGTTTGCCCCCTCCTGTCACAAATAGCACCGATTTGATTTATCGGTATGTGCAGATAGCATCCTGAACTTTAAGTTGTGACATTTGTGGAACTGTTTGTACTGAGGTCAGTGAAGACTGTAAGTCACATGCTTTTTTTTTTACATCTAATTCTATATAATCGACACTCTGAACTAACCTAATCCTTTTGAATTCAAGAGTAATTGTGATACAGATGGCTCCTTTTTTATTTAAAGGCACTAAAGCTTGAGTGAAAGAATCCATTTGTATTTCTGTCCAACTTTGTAGATTTTCTGGTGGACCATTGC
Organism: Cetorhinus maximus; assembly: GCF_964194155.1. Lineage (NCBI taxonomy): Eukaryota > Metazoa > Chordata > Chondrichthyes > Lamniformes > Cetorhinidae > Cetorhinus > Cetorhinus maximus. The sequence goes on along the minus strand of NC_135905.1, from coordinate 8,671,870 downwards.
AGGGTGATGTTTCACAGTGAAAATGTAGCGTATGGCTCTTGATCAGTTGTCCAGGACTTTGATATAAGATTTGCTGATAAGTGATTATACATCCTTGAACTCTGGTCCATCTAATCATTAATTAGCAGGATAATTTATCAAGCTATAATGCTCATCTTTGATATAAAATTTAATTAGATGTGCTTAAGAGAAAATATGAAAATGCCTCCAGTTCTGTGCTTCACACATGTTAGATTATAAAGTTAGAGGGTTACGGAAATGCTTGTTTAGTAGGTGGATATTCATTTACCAAATCAGGCAGCAGAAGACATCCTGTGAATCACAACTGTACAAATACCAGTTTCCACTCTTCTCTTTGGGATCCTTTCCCTGTCCAGAAGCAAAAACCCCTGTATGGGGCGGAAAACCTAGCTCTTAAGTACAGGCTTCAATGAGCATCACCTGCTCACAATTCATTCTGAAGCTTGCCCTGGTTTGCTGTTAAAGGGACCTGCATTTCTAACATTGTCAATGCTTGAAGGCAAGTGAAATAAAGCGAGTTTTATATTGCTTCTAATCCAGGGGTAACCTAAAAAGCTCACTGGTTTGAAATCAAAGACGTAACTGTTTGCTACAGTGCTTGAATTGGAAGTGCTGAAGAACATCAGTTAATATCGTTCTTTAGCTGCTGAGGCTAAAGCTGCTTTTAACTTGATGTAAATTTGCATGTTGCTGTTTTTTTTAGTATATAATTTTTTTTATTTGTTCATGGGATGTGGGCGTCGCTGGCAGGGCCAGCATTTATTGCCCATCCCTAATTGCCCTTGAGAACTGAGTGGCTTCCTAGGCCATTTCAGAGGGCATTTAAGAGTCAACCGCATTTGCTGTGAGTCACATGTAAGCCAGACCAGGTAAGGATGGCAGATTTCCTTCCCTAAAGGGCATTAGTGAACCAGGTGGGTTTTTACGGCAATTGACAATGGCTTCATTGTCATTTTTATTGAATTCAAATTTCACCATCTGCCATGGTGGGACTCAAACCCAGGTCCCCATTACCCTGGTTATCTACAGCAGTAGTCTAGTGACTCTGCCTCCCCCTCCCCTTGTTTTAATCTGTATTGCTTTAATAGTGAAATAAAATGGGATGAGATTCTGTAGGTGTTAAAGTACATTATTACGCAAATGTTTTTGCTTACTCAAAAGGTTTTCAAGTGCTGATATGTGATTATACATCCTTGAACTCTGGTCCATCTAATCATTAATTAGCAGGGCAGTTTATCAAGCTACAGTGCTCATTATTAGATACTTTTCTGTAACTAATTTAAAACTATAGATTTGACCCCAGGATGAACTTTCAACCACACATCCACATTATCACAGACCATCTATTTCCTCTTCAGTAACATCACCCAATTGCAACCCTGCCTCAGCTCATCTACTTCTGAAACCTTGATCCATGCTTTTTTGTTGCCTCTGGTGTTCACTATCTAATGCACTGCTGGCTAGCCTTCCATGTTCAACAACTGCGAAACTCGACTGCCTGTGTCCTTAACTCTTACCAAGTCCCATTAATCCATCAGCCCTGTGCACACTGTGCAATGTGAGCACCTGGTTAAGCAGTGCTTCGATTTTAATGTTCCTTTCCTTGTTTTCAAACCCCTCTCTGGCTTTGCCCCTCCTGTGCTTCTATAATTCTGGGCTTCAGCATCATCCCCAATTTTAATTGCCCCATCTTTGGTGGCTGTGCCTTCACCTGCTCTTGGAATTCACTCCATAAACACTGCCTCCCTACCTCGCTTTCCTCTTCTATGACACTACTTAAAACCTACCTCTTTGACCAAGCTTTTGTCATTTGCCCTACTATCTCCTTTTGTGGCTCAGTGTCGTTTTTAAAAAAATATAATGTCCCCTGTGGCGATCCTTGGAATGTTTTATTGCATTTATATAACACCTTTAATGTAATTTCTTGTTAATTCTACAATTGGGTGACAATCTTACACTTACTGATGTTTAAATGTGTGATGCAGTTGAGCATTAATGCTCACCCCTGTCGAATGGTCTGGAAGGTAAATTGACCCTGTTTATACTGCAGAATGGATTCAGCACCAACAGCATAACTTTGCATGTCATTAGCAAGTTATTTTTGCAAGCTGCTATTGATCCTGGTTGTGGAGCTGAGTAGGTGTTCAATAAGGCCTATCTGGGACTATAAGCCTGCTGAAGGAGGCAGCCCCATGAGATACATGGAAGATGGTTCATGGGTAATGGTAGTGCACAGGTGTACTTGGAATTCTATGCTTGGCTAATGTGTGTGCGGATCTCTGGAATGGATTAATGTTGGGATTCAGTGCTGAGGTCTGGGTGATATTCTGCATTGGAAATATCTGAAATTGACCGCTATGTTGAATTTTTCCATAGGGATCACCACCAAGTCCCAGTGCAAAGGATTCCGACCCCTACAAATTGCCAGCCTGGGGGCATCAACAGGGCCTTAAAAACTGGCTGCTTCCTAACAAGCAAAAGAATCAGCCAGCTGAGAACGTTGCTGCTCAACAATCTACTCAAACCTCCACCAGCTGTAACCTGAACCCAAAAGATCCAGACTACTATAGGATGCAGGCCTGGGGTCATCGGCAGGGCCTTGAGCACTGGCTGCTTTCCAGCAAGCAGAATGTTGACGTAACTGAGAAGACCACTCCACAGCAATGCCCTAATTCCACTCATGAGAATCCAGTCGATATGAATTACTATAAATTGCAAGCCTGGGGTCATCGTCAGGGTCTTGAGCACTGGCTACTTCCTGAGAAGCAGAAATCCAGGAGCGATACCCCTCCACGCAAGCATTCCGAGTCATCTGATGGTTCTTCCACTTTTGAGCTAATAGAAGAATTTGACATGGAAGTTGTGGACCAAGAAATGGAAGAAGTGAGCCCATCTTCTGGAAAAATGAGTGTCACTGAAGTGAAGAATGCACATTCTGAAAAAGCAAGTAGCGGCAACACCAATGAAGACAAATGGAAATCCATAACTCAGCCTTTCAGAGAAAAGTATACCACCAGTGAGTGGCTTTTGAAGCCTAGCAAGGCTGAATCCTGTGGTAGCTGCTGTAATGTTCAGAAGAAAGCAGTAGAGATTGAAAACCTTGGCAAGCTTAAGTGCCTGAGTGAGCACCATAGTGCCAAGAAACCATTGCCTGCTTCACCAAACAATTCCCGCTGCCTTCAGCCACCAATCCGAGTGGCAGACGTGTGTAAAGCCAACGAGCAGTGTAGCAGCTTCTCGGAGTGCGTGTGCGGCCGGAGTTGTGAAAAAGAGGCGGTCAACGAGTGGCTACTTAAACAAGCAGGGAGAGACAAGAATGGCGTGCAGACAGGCCAGCCAAGCAAACGCGATACAGAGCAGCAGAAGACCGATTTAGTCCAGTGGTTGCTGCATCCCCAATCGAAGTCCACAAAAGAGCCAGAGCTCCCTGTCGACAATCCTGTGAAGTCAGATGAAGCCCTGAAGTCAGAAACTCCTGTCAACACTGCATCCGAGGGCATAGAGAAAGGAGCTGAGCACGAAATAGAGAATAAATTTTTGTTGCGCAAGAAAGCACATGTAAGAATCTCCATCTCTTCCTCAGAACTGTACTTTTAATTCTATTGCTTAGTATATCTGTTATTTTAACCATTCAACATATCTTTGTCATTTGACGATGTGGGCAGATAATGAACTAATTCCATTCAGATAAAAGCAAAATACTGCAGATGCTGGAAATCTGAAACAAAAACAAATTGCTGGAAAAACTCAGGTCTGACAGCATCTGTGGAGAGAAAGACAGTTAACGTTTCGAGTCCGTATGACTCCTCAGAACTCTGAAGAAGTCATATGGACTCGAAACGTTAACTCTGTCTTTCTCTCCACAGAAGCTGTCAGACCTGAGTTTTTCCAGCAATGTTTGTGTTGAACTAATTCCATTCCCCAGGTTGCTCAACTCACTTCTCAAACTGGCCATATTGGTTTTTTTCAACCACTGAGCATTCATAACAAGAGAGATAGAGCTTTCTTTGAAATGTAAGTAGCTATAAATATCCTTGCTGGGTAGCTGAAGGCACATTGCCTAGGATGTAAACAAGAACCAAATTTTTTCAGACCCCGCTCCACTGCTTCCTAAGCCACTGGAATCAAATGTCTGAAAACAATTCCCAGTAGTGGTTCACAGGTTACAGTTTTACCCCTATGGTTTTGTGTGTTATTTATGTACTGTTTAATATGCAGTCTAGTGTTTCATTTGTGAGCATAGGAAGGCTTTATAGCTCATTAGCCATGTGCACGTTGCTTCAAAATCATTTAAATCGGTAAACGATCTTCAGTAATGAATCCAAAGGTCTCTGTTTTATTAGGTCAGTGATTAGAAAGCTGCGCTCTCACCTCGATTGTGGTTCTAAGCTAACAACCAGAAACTCAAGGTTGTACACTCTCGTGAGCTCTCAGGTTTAGCCTCTCCATTCCAATGGGCTAAAAGCCACCCGTCCTTTTGGGAATGCCATGGTTACAAGTTGTTCTACCCTTGCCCATTGTTGGACAGTGTCTACCTCAGACTTCAATTTCCCATTAACCCTGTCAAATCTATTACTGTATAGAAGTTTTGATTATCTGGTTTAGTCACTTACATCCCACTCACAGCATTTTGAGGATGTGCATTTAAATATTGAAGCTATTAAGACGAGTTCAAAACAGCAAGACAGCTCAAAAGAGCATTAAACGAGCCCCAGGTGGTTATTAACCGATGGCATTGATCATAGTAGTTTTTGTGGTTAAAAAAAGAGCTATTTGTATGTCTGTCGTTTGTAATCTCTGGGAGATTTTTGATGTAGTTTTAGAGCTTTCTCGCCAACAAATTCATTGCGCCAAAGAATAGGGCAAAGATCACATGGGATTGAATTGGATATATCTATCTAGGTTAGGGGCTTACAGGTTACAATAGAGTATGTGCATTTTGGTCAAACTTATCCAGTAGGAGCTGCAGCTCTTCAGTGTAAACTCTGAAACTGTATTCACTTGGATGCCTTGAATCTAAAGTGGATTCTTGAAAATTGACAGTGGTGATGTAAATTGATTCTGAATTTGAGCCCTGTGTCATGTGGCACTTATCAGTAATCTGCCATTTTGCTCCGTGATTGGGGTTGGTCTTGGGTGTGGCTGACTCCCCAGCCTGTCCAGGAACCAGCTGTTAATGTACAGGAGACATCTAGTTATAGGTGTCACTAATTGTTTAACCATTTTGCAGAAGTTTAGTTAGCAATTTCACCTATTGTATATGGGCAAAACTTCTTTTGTACAGTATTGCCAGTCTTCCCTGTACTCAGCTAAAGCTGAGGCTAGTGAGGTGCAGCTTTAGTGACAAAGTGGGAATTACTTTGCAAAGTTCAAAGCCTACAAACTTTGTTGCCCAAAACAGTGAATTGTCTGTTTGTCCTCAGGAGCTAAATGGTATACCCGAAGTGTCCAGTCTTCTCTCTAACCTGAACCTTGCTGTTGATCGAGAGAAGCTTCCTGCAAAGGTCAGTATCTGTGCAATGTGGTGTTGCCAGTCTAAGTAGGTTATCTGACTCTCTATTGTATAGGTAAACTGGTTACCGTGCAGCTAATCTTTCATTGAAAGCGCCTTTCCAACAAGTTTTGGGAGGTTCCAATTCTGCCCTGGTCTGGCCTGTTGTTCACAGAAACACCTTGTGGCGGGGATCACTGGCATTTATATTAATTTATGTATTGGTATAGATGCATTAAATTTGAGGATGATGGTTTCACTTGTTGACAAATTCACATGACCAAACATTTGTTGCTAGGGACCGTGACAAAGTATATGAGCAGTTTATCACTTCAGTTTGAAACCGTCCCGGGCTGATGTTTATGTTTGATTCCAATTCCACACCCTCTTTCGCCCCCCCACCTCCAACCCCACCATCTCTACTTTTAACATTAAATTATTGTAGTCGGAGAGACAGATTTAGCTGCTAAGGGAAATTGGTTTGTTACGTTTTTCAAATGAAATCAAAGCATGTTTAATGTTCCACCTGATTTGAGACTGATCTATGCCGAGTAGGAAGACACCAGGTTTGATTCTGAGCTAACAGTGAGACCAGAAATTGATCTTGGTGCTAGGGAGGTCAAAGGTTGATGAACTGTTCCCCACTCCTGATTTGTTGTGTGTCGAGTTCAGGTTGGTTGTGATGCTGCCTCCCTGTTCCCCTATGTGGCTACATCGCCTGCTATCTGACCTCGAGTAAAAAGTCAGCTGCTTGATTGTTTGCACCACAGGAGATGACATGAGAGAACTTTGGGTATTTATCTGGGAAAATAAAGCTTTATCCTGAATCTGATCTATATGGTCAAGAGCTCTGGGTGCTTGCTCCTTATATAAAATTGAGGATGTTCCTTTCTACAGCATAGAAATCTCTTTTTGACACTGCTTCCCATAAGACCATAACACATAGGAGCAGGAATTAGGCCATTTGGTCCATCGAGTCTACTCCACCATTCAATCATGGCTGATAAGTTTCTCAACCCCATTCTCCCGCCTTCTCCCCGTAACCTTTGATCCCCTTACCAATCAAGAACCTATCTATCTCGGTCTTAAATACACTCAATGACCTGGCCTCCATAGCCTTCTGTGGCAATGAATTCCAAAGATTTACCACTCTCTAGCTAAAGAAGTTTCTCCTCATCTCTGTTCTGAAAGGTTTTCCCTTTACTCTGAGGCTGTGCCCTCGGGTCCTAGTCTCTCCTACTAATGGAAACATCTTCCCCATGTCCACTCTATCAAAAGATCTTGTTTTCATTGTGAAAGGGAGGGATCAGATTTGTTGCAGTTAAAGCTGCCGTCTTTTAAGGGTTAGAATAAAGCCTTGGTAAAGTAAACTGCATAAATATTTACAGTGCTATTTCTGACTGCTGCCAGATCTCTCATCCATGAATTCTTTCCTTTTCCCATTGTAGGAGCAACCCGTGTCATTTGGCAACCTATTTGCTCATTTCAAGGAGCCCTTTGACAGAGAGAAGTGGCTGTACAAAGGTCCTCGTCGGGTCAGTATTGGATTTGGACTAAGGAGGGGTAAATTGGGTCATATATAAGCTGCATGCATGAAGGCACTTCCCTCCCCACGCCCAGGATTATTGGCGTCACAGGTTTTAGTATCCTGCTGCTTTGAGGTGGAAACTGAAACTGGTCTGTCCAGGCAGCAGCTAAAGAGTTTGTGCAGTGACTGCGTGCAACATCGATAAAGAACTTGGTTCTGTATAGCCAAATAAAGGCATATTGGGGAATTTCTGGCATGTTGGAGAGGAAATGTCCTGACTGAGCAGTTTTAAAAACTTTTTATCATTTGAAGATTTTTGTTTGGCATGGGTATGAAGGGTGGATAAAGAGTTAATACAGAACAACCATGATTTAGTTGAATGGTGGGGAAGGTTTATGGGCTGATTGACCTACTCGCTTCCCTGGTACTCTGTCTTTCTGAATGGTGAAGGAATAGGTTAAATCTTTATCTAATGATTTGTCTTCAATGTAGATTGAACAAGGCCCACAAGGAGCCTATATCCCAAAGATCAGTGCAGACTGTTGATCAGAAGCGATTGGACAAGAACCCTCAAATTAGGTTAGTAACACGGACAATATTTCTCTGTAATACCAACTAGAGAAGTAGAGTGTACAAGGACTTCTAGCCATTTGCAACATTGCAAGTGGAGTCTTGTGTATTAGTGTTCCTGGTGTTAAAATAAAAGGTAGGAATTGGGACTCTGTCTATTTTATACATTTTTTTTGTACATAATTTTAGGGTATTTTTGTGTTGAGATACGTGTGTGTGTGTGTGTGTGTGTGTCACAGCACAGACACAGTATTGAGACTGATTCCAGCAAACTCCCCTACCAGGAGGTTACTTTCTCAGTCAAGGAATGGAGCAAGACTCCATTTACTCACGCTTGCTAATGTCCAGATCATGAATTTCAGAGACCTTGGGTATCAATTTGTCTAAACACACATCTGAAGGGGGAAGGTGAAGCAGGTAAAGAATGAAGGACCTTAGGGGAAGAACTACGTGCTACTTAATATCTTTGTACAACTTATCAGTTACTTTTACTTTTCAGCTGAAGTGAGGGATCATCAATAAATGATCTTCCTTTAAAGTCACCTATTGTGTTCCACACTGTTTACACAATTTCCCACCCTCCATACCCTGCCCCACAATATCAGACTTATCGATTAATCTGATTTGCAGCATCTTTCTTTCTACATGCCTATCTGATTTTCTGTCTTATGGTTTTGACTTATGGTTCTATAAATCTGCTATAATGAGTACCGGATCTTACACTCAGAACACATTTCTCCAAAAGAATTATCTGGTATTCCAGACTAACTGACAATGTCCTTAACTCAGGAACCATTGCTCAGCAATGGATCTGCCATTTTCTATAGAAGTGTAGGGCCTAATATTTATGTGATACATTGCGTTTAGGTAAACGTTGTACAAAGCAGCCCAACAACTTTCCCTTCAGCCTCTGGTTGCAACTGTCTACCTCAACCTGTTTTAATGTCAGTTTCTGTAACATTGGCACTTGGGGTATTTGTTCAGAACTATTTGTATTGTGGAGCAGTTGACTGACTCGTGCGAAGGTAACAACAATGGAAAAGCTTTCCACTTGTGAAGCGAGGATGCTGACTATTTTTCCTGAAATACAAGACCTTGCATCTGATGAATGATCTTTTACCTTTGTTTTAAATGTATCTTTTATCTCTTTGTAGCTTTGAACCACCAGCGCTAAAGATGAATTGGCTGACTTGCCTTTATTCTGGAACTACATCAGACGCACACTCATCCCCTCTGATGAGATTCTGCTGAATCAATTTCTCGCTTCTGCCTTGAAGACAACTGTGTTCAAATTTTTTCTGGTGTGTGTGTGTGAGTTGTCCTGTGAAATTGGGTAGAGTCAACAAGATAGGGAAATCTATGTAATCAGAAGTGTTTCCTCCTCCCCCTTAAAACGAGATCATTTTCATCTTGGGTGATCTGTAGCTTATCCCACTGCTAAGACCCTCCAGGGCAGGGTGTGGGGTGCCTTTGGGTTATGTTGTCTCACCTACTGTGTGTGTTAACTTGTATTCAGGGCACTCTAGTTAATTTGATTAGCAGTTAGAACACTGTTAGAACAAGGAGTCCAGAATGCAAGAGGATGAAATTGGTGCATTAATAATCTGCTCCTAGATGCCTTTAGTGGTATTTGCTATTATGTAATACTTGGAATAGTATACGTGCCTCAAATTGCCTCACTAGGGTACTAGGCATATAGACACAGTAAATGTTCATCGCAGAACATTGATAGGTACCAGTCTTCATATTGTTGGGCCAAGTACAAAACCCTTGTTGAGGTGGCTCGGTGAAATACCAGCAGAATGTCTCTTAGTGCATAATATAGCCAAACGCCTCGATCATAAAGAGATAATTCAATCCAGTGATTGAACTGTAAACTGCTGCAATACAAGCCAGAGTAAATATTTGCTCCAGAGCAAATGAGTACTCTGATCATTGTCCTGAATCTAGGTATGTTTATATTGAATCTGCCGGTATTCCCAGCTCCTGGCGGGTAGTTGTGGGGTGGGGGGCGCTGGGGGGGCGGGGTGGAATGGTTGCATTTCCATATACCTGCTTACCTGTTTTCCCCATGCTGTTCGTGTGCCAATGTTAAGGTCTGGGACAGAACATTTTAATTTTGGATCTCTCGTTTTGATATGTTGAAATTCAAGTGCTTCAGGATTTGATTTCCTTACCAAAAAAAATAATTTTTTTCCCGAAGGGAGCTGCTTGCAAAGAGTCCAGCCCAGTTACCAACTAAGTTTTAATAGTGTGTGTGCAAGAGAAGAATGCAGGGTAGTTATCCAAATCCCTTTATTTGGGGTGAGAGATAACCTATCTTGCTTGTTTTATTGTTAACCTTTCAATTTAATCCTTAACTGAAGTTCTAATTAGTCCTAATTAGATAACTATTGACCCAAATGGGATGATCCATTTGAAAGTGCATCAGTTGATCCTTGAGCCAGGGGATGATGTTTTGGGGTCGATTGTTTCGATTATAGTAATTGGGATGTTTCAATACAACAATTGTAATGTAACAATAACATGAATGGAACAATTGGAGCAAAATTCAATCCAGCGGTTCTCATAGTATTTTAATGGACTTTGATTTGATTAGAAGATGCTTGTTACCATTGTTGTGATTCTAAATATGTAATTGACCGTGGGAGGAAGGAGGAAGAATCTCTTGCTGTCAAGTCAATGTTGGAAACCCGCCAGTTTCAGTATTGTCTCTTCTGTCACTTACACTGAATGTGGAAGATGACATTGAGCTAACTACATGTTGGGTCGTTCTGCAACAGTTGACAACACCAGCTCCAGTGTGTGACCTTTTGCATTCTGTTGATGCTGTTCAGTTCTGGTGAATGGTTGGATCAGGACTGTTCATTTAAGGGACTGACAATGCTATGGCTGGATCTGTCAATATCCTATGGAGCTGAAGGGCAGATATGCCTGGCAGTGACCCAAAGATGATGGAAGCCACCGTACTGTCACTTTGCACAGGTTGTGGCAGCATCTTACTTTCCAGTAAGTGCATGTTCTGAGTGTACAACATTTTACATTTAATTGACAGATATCTGATTTTTGCCAATTTCAGTATCTAAGTCCTTTTTTCTTTCACCCATTCCCATATCTGCTGTTGGTCAAATTGTGTTTGAGGACTTAACCTTTTACAGAGTCTGATTAATAACCCACTGCCAAGTCTTTGAAGTATGGTGGTGTGATTTTAGAGGGTTACACAAGTCCTTCTGGTGCAACATTGAACCTATATAAGGTCTTAGCTATTATCTGTTTCATTAATGTAGCCACTACTGCTATTTTATAATCAAAAGTAAATGGAAGCTACTGTGAACGAAATTACATTTCTTCTCTTCCTCTTAATTAAAAACCTACCAGGACATTGCTTCCTCAGTTATCCTTATTTATGGATATTGTTTTGATGGTGACCTTAAAATATTTAATCGTCTCAATAAATTGCAGCAAAACTCTGTTTCTCTTGTGTTTGTAATGGATGATTTCTGGATATATTATACAAGCCAGTTTTCTACAATGCAGCTCATTCAAACAGAGTTGTACATAATCATGCCCTGTATATACAATAGATCAGACAGTGTTGCTCACAGTTAAAATTGTCTTTTTCTGTCTCTCCATTGTTGATCGCTCACCTCCATTAGCGACCCAGTCACGCCTCTTCAACAATGCACCTGTTGGGGTGTGTAAGTTCTCAGAATGATAAGGTTCACAACATTCGTGCCAAATGTGTACAGATTTATTCAACAAATAGCTGACTAATTGTGGAGGTAAGACAAAGGTCTTGTGAGTTTTAGCCAGAAAATTCAAACCTGTTACAGCTCTGAACTCGGTATGTTTGGCATGTTGAACCTTCAAATTCCAAAGTATGTTTTAATGCCAACTTTTTAACCTTTTTCCCCTCCAACCTGCTATATGACAATTCCCATATTCCCTAGCATAGTGCATTTGGCTGAATGGCTAGTGTGTTGCAGAATGATGCCAACAGCACAGGTCCAATTCCTATATCAGCTGTGGTAGTTCATGGAAGCCTGCCTCCTTGTCTTGCCCCATGATGATGTGGAGGGATGCCCCTCAAGTTATATATCCTCTAGTCCCCCTCTGACGGACAGGGATGTCTATAATTTTTTGTGGACTATGGCTAATTATCAACCTATTTCATTTAATACTGATTTCATTATTCTGTCCTTGCAACAGACAGATCATACCCCTAATCTGGGTATCACTAACTTTCCAGATGTATGGCCTTAGACAGGTGTTTCTTTCAAAACTAGAGTGGACAAAGCAAACTCTCCTATGTGCAATGTGTTTTAGTCAAGTTTGCTGTCCAAACTTACACTTGCCCTTCATAATACATTAAAATAAATCCTTATTACTTCAACAGTGTAACTGTTTCCCTGCAGGTTCATGCTGACCTGCAAGTTACAGCCTCCAACTGCCTCTATGTTGCTTTGTGTAAGCCTAGCATATGGAAGCTGCCATTGAATTGATGGGATTCCTGGGGCAGCTGACCAGTGCTTTCAGTATTTGTAGTCAGTGACATCGGTTGTGTAATAATTTGGCTGTTCACCCTTGGCTTGAATAGATTACTGATCTATTGGCATTTGCATTGTTAACCAACAAAGCACCTTAGTACCATGACACTCCAGCCTTGCTTGAATGGGTACTTTGACCCTGTAGATATAACACCCATTCACACCAGCATCATTGTACACCATATCTTACTAGATAAATGTAGGATTTACACCACATTTGAGTGCGTGGTGTCAATCTTGTGTCTTCCAGCAACAGCATCTTTATTTATTCTTCCATGGGATGTGGGTGTTGCCAGCAAGGCCATCATTTGTTGCCTATCCCTAATTGTCCTTGAACCGAGTGGTTTGCTATTTCAGAGGGCAGTTAAGAGTCAGCCACATTGCTGTGGGTCTGGAGTCATATGTAGGCTAGGCCAGACCAAGTAAGGACAGATTTCCTTCTCGAAAGGACGTTCTTAGACCTTTTTACAATTGACAATGGTTTCGTGGTCACCATTATGTAGACTAGGTTTTAAATTTTGGATTATTCATCAAATTTATGTTCCATCAGCTGCTGTGGTGGGATTTGAACCCTCTGGCCCCAGAACCTTAACCTAGACTCTGGTTTACAAGTCCAGTGACGCCACCATCTCCCCAACACCCCTACCGCCCCCGCCCTGCTGTTCGAGATTCCCCTTCTCACATTGTAAGTTGCTTGCTATCTTGTCCTTCATTAGCATTCATTACTAGAATTACCCTTTTGGGTTAATTGAGTCTGGGTTCTGTTAAATAGCTTGCTGTTTCAATAATTCCCATCTGCGCAATGGCTCCTTAATTCTGAGGCTACAGTTATTTTCTCCCTCAGTCTTCCAATGTGGAGTGCTGAGTTCAATATCTAAGGAACTAATCTGTTGAATTATTGGAACAACTTCCAGAAAGTGCTAATTAACTCCTATGTTCATTAAATCTTTGTACAATTTCCATGCGCACTCAGACTGAGTTATAACTGCTTCACTTTTGCCACCATGAGTTGCAGTTTGGGTGGGTGGGGTTCCCCTAATGCCAGGCAAAAAGTCACTTCCGTAGGCAGACTTAACTTTTCTAAGCTCTTGGAAACATGACAGTTCCAATTATACAGGGTTAATGGTGGTCAGTGATCATGTCAGATCCCCACTACATTATCCTTTCTCCCAATGGGCAGAAAATAGCAACACACTGGGCAAAGTATACAGACTAAACTATGTGTGTACATTAATGTAGAGAAGAAATAATAGAATATGCTTGTATAGCTCCTTCAATAATGTAAAATTTAGCAAAGCACTTCACAGGAGTGTTATCAAATAAATTTGGGGCACAAGTCCTAGTATCTCATGTAGCTCAGTGGTTTGGGTTTTTAGGGCCTGAGGTAACAGTAAGGGAATGCCAGTGGTGGAATGATTAAAATTAGGATGTGCAAGAGCCAGAATTGGAGGAATGGAGACCTTAGCAGGTTGAAGGAGGGGTGAACATGGCACTTAAAAACAAGGCTTCAAATGCACTTTTTAAAACTTATTTTTTAATGAGTCCTCACTCGCTCACTTTTTTCAGAACCACTTCATCCAATTCAGGGTTGTGGGGAGTCAGCCTATCCTGAAAAGGTAATGGGTGCTAGGTGGGGTATACCCATGACAGGACACCAGTCCATCAGAGGGCACACACTCACCTCACACTAGGGCACAATTTCTCTTAGCCAATCCACCTAACCAGCATGCCTTTGTCAGTAGGAGGAAACCAGAGAACCTGGTAGAAACCCACAGACATGGGGAGAACATACAAATTCCAGAGACACCCATGGTCAGGATCAAACAGTCCCTGCAGCTCCAAGGCAGCAGCACTAACTACTGCAACACCATGCCACTCCCTTAATGAGGTCTAAGGGGGTGAATTCTCTAGCCCCTCTGTCTACTTTCACCAGAGTCTCAAAATCCCCAGGCAAAGCCTTTCATATGGTCACAAATTCAAGTTCCACTCCAGAGATTTGAGCATACGATGTAGTCTTACACTTTAGTGCATAGTCAGAACATGCTGCATGGCCTTTGAGATATGCATTAAACCATATCTTGCTTGACTGTTCACCTAGATGCAAAATATCCAGCGTCACTATTCAAAGAAGAACAGGAGTTCTCTTGCTAGGAAGTGCTCTGGGACATCAGAGGGTACAAAAGGCACTTTATAAATGCAAATTCTGACCTGTAACATTTAGAAAAAATACAATTGTATCTGGAATTGGCTTCTTCATCCAAGATAGCGACTAACAAAAATTGTATCACAGCCCTCTTTCTTGATTGATAACTGGAGGGATGTGTTTCCAACTGGACCATTCAATAGTTACCTTAATACATGGTAACTATGGAAGAAAGATTAATTAGCTATTTGGTTTTTACCCAGGGACCCTGAAAACTTAGATGTGTGGAAATGGAGACAGGAACACTTCAATCGTGAAGGAATGTGCTGCCCCTCAGGAATAAGCCTATTCATAAAGTCACTACATTTTCTCAGCTTGCCTTCCTTGTATAGGCTTTCCAATGCTCTCACCCATTCCCCTTGTTGATTGATCAACTTGTCAATAAATGCTCATGTGTTACATAAGTTTTCCTTATTCACTATTATACTTACATGATTTGAGGTCTCATATCTGCCACACCCATTTTGTTCAATGTTATAGGGCCCATATGACTCATGACTCCAGATGACTTAAAAAAAATACCAGGAAGCACAGAGAATTTCAGACATGTTTCTAAATGGAAAAAAGTAGTTTATACATAGTTTGGTTATCAGGTCATTGGATTCTTATTCAGTTTTAAATCCTCAGTATTTTGACCCTCTTAATGGTTTTTAAACAAGGAATATTACAGAGGCTTGTGCTGGTCAGAATTCAAAGTTACAAAAAAAAACCTCTGCAAAAGTTTTGCTCATTTAATATTAAGGAAAATATTACCTTGAGCTTAATGAGAAAGTAGATACCAGTAGAGTGGAACAAAGATAGTAAAGGAAACATTCCCCATTTCTCTCTTGTGTTTGCTCCTGCCAAAATGGTAGCTCACTTCAAGACTGAAGGCCACTGTCATGGAGGTTTAGGCAGCAGAAGGCAAGTAGATGTTAAACACAGAGATAAAAACAAAAACAGAAATACTTGTTTCGCCCCTCTCCTATTTTTACTTAGTTCTGTTGAAGGGTCATGAGGACTCGAAACGTCAACTTTGTTCTTCTCCGCCGATGCTGCCAGACCTGCTGAGTTTTTCCAGGTATTTCTGTTTTTGTTTTGTCAAAAAGATAACTCATCATTTCACTGCTGTTTGCAGAAGCCTGCTGATAAGCGCAATTGTCATGTTTGCCTATATGACAATCAGTATCCCCAATAAAACAAGATGCTGTGAGATAGTTTAACCTGGTGTTAAAATGAATGTAATTCTTTGAATCTTGTAAACATGAAGTGGTTTTTATTAAGCTCAAAATGTGCAACAATCAGTCCAAAAAAATTCAGAACATCAGTTTATTAAACAATAAATAGCATTTCTTTATTCTGTGCTATGCTTGTCCATACAGTGTGACCAGATTCCTCTAACAGAATAACTTGGAAAAGACAAAACTTCATAAAAACATCACATGGTTAAAGGGCTGTACAATTCTGCCTAAATAATTTGGGTAGCATACAGAGCAACATGTTCTTTCTGCATCCATGGTTTCT
Organism: Cetorhinus maximus; assembly: GCF_964194155.1. NCBI lineage: Eukaryota > Metazoa > Chordata > Chondrichthyes > Lamniformes > Cetorhinidae > Cetorhinus > Cetorhinus maximus. The sequence continues at coordinate 8,656,007 of NC_135905.1, read as the reverse complement.
GTGCCTTTTCCAGGCACTCCTGCAATGTTAAGCACTCACATAGCTCAGGTCAGCTGTGGGGCTTTGTCCATGTTGGGGTAATCTGCTCAGGGCCCCAATCTCAACATCTGTCTATTCTTAGTTCTCAATCTTGGTTCTCATACCTCAGGTCGCAGTTTTATTCTTTTCTTCAATGCCAAGTTCACATGTACATAATTACTTTTCAGTACTCATAACAGCTCTAATAATAAAGAGAAGTACATCAGTAAAACAGGTGGCAATGCAGGATTTCTCTCCTTTTTGGAAAGAATTTGATGATCATGGTGATGAGTGATGATCGCAAATTAAACAAGCAGGTTGGGACCAGCAACGTCCCCCTCCCTGCCAAACCCCAGAATACAAATATAAACACTGACTATGGCATATAACAATCCACACTCACCGGCAACCCAGGGGGAAGTGCTGGATTTTATTGCACAAATCATGAGGTTAGCCATTTCATTCTCAGCAAGTGCTACAGGATACAGAGAATGAGAGGAAACCATTCAGTTCATATGATCAGTTCCTTTGTCATAATTATTTGCCAGATCATTTAAATGAAAAAATATTTTTCTGCACTGGAGGCCAGCAGAACAATTAGTGTGCAACCAGTCTAATTCCCAAGGTTGTTGTATGTGGATACACAGATCAGGGACACTTTTCTCTGGGGCTCGGGTGGGGAGAACACTGTAGTTCATCACAGAGGTTGAGATATTACCTATCGTCAGAATTTAATATACAATAGATAGCAACTACAGCTCATGGTATATTATCACTATCGAGTTCAGACTTAGAATTGAGAGCAATATTAGCCATTTAAAATAAGTTAACAGGGGTCTTTAACCCATATGACTGGAATCCAATCCAAAATCTGACTGCATTGCTCCAATGTTGCTGCAGCATTTCAGTTCCTGCTAATGGAGGTTGTGACTAATTAGTTTGCAACTGCTCTAGTAAAATCATTGGTTTATTCTGCACTGATCCATCAGAATTATAATTGTTGATCTCACTCCTGCAACTAATGGCATCTCCAACCTCTGCCGACTCTGCTCATCTGCAACGTTATCCACTCATAACATCTGCAAGTGACCTTCAAATCATCACTAAATTTAGGGATAAAGTGGTAGTTAGGAATTTTTTTTTAAAATTCAGATGCGACTCTGGATTCAGGTCTCATTCACTGTACGACACACCTATTCAAATGTTCCCGATGGTTCTTCCCACACTGCAGCCTCAGAGGGAATGCCGCACTGACACACCCTTTATATGGTCCCAGTTGTTGTAGAGAGCGTACAGTCCAGTCAGCACAAAGCCAGCAAATCCTCCCCGTGCTGCCCCACGAAGTCCAGCTGAGGAAAAGGGGGGAAAAAAAAAAATTACATTGGATGTGGACTGCAAGCCTCTTGCTGTTGAGTCACACTCCTTTCTGATACACAATGCTCTCCAGAACTCCAGTAAAGCAGGTCCATGAGGTCACCTGTGGGGGATGGTTATCTTAGTTGGATAGACCTCAGTAGCACACAATGAGTTAAAGTTAGGAGCACTGGCCCAGATGCAGTCCCACTGTGAGATGAATTGTCTTTTGCCAGTAGCACTGCATCTTTGGGCACAACTGGAAAAAGTGTCCAATTATGTGCCCTCCTCACCAGCACCTTGTCAACACTGCCCGGACTTCAACTTTATAGTGTATCCCAAAGTTATTCTCCTTTTGTCCTTTTAATTTAACACTGATTGGGACAGCATACACTACCTTGCAAATGAGAGTCCCTATCACTACTGGATGGGGATCCCTCCAATCTTTGATTGTATTTTTGGCATTATATAACCACAGAATTATTTGGTTGGGAAGAGGGCATGAGTGACCACATGACTGTGCCCCAGTGCTAAAGCATTTTGTTCGCAAGTGCTGGAAGGTGTACTGATGGTGCAGGTACTCAAAACTATGCCATTTCCTCCTTATACATTGCTGTTGCAGAGAGCTGGCACATACACAGTAGGCCAAATAGCCTCTTTCTAAGCTGTGATCCTTAGATTCCATGTTTCTTCAGTCTGCCAGTTGACAGTAATGTTTCTTCCACATACAAGATCAAACACAAGTGATTATCACTGTGGAATTATGATGCTTCTCACTTTATGTTTAAACAAAGGTCCAGCATTCTCCATGGACAGTCACTTCACTGATTCCCCAACCCAAATGGGCAAAAACAAACAGGAACAAACTGCAGTGACCCTGACAAAATGGCTCCTGAGTCAGCACCTCCGGTAGTTTCACTTCCAGCTGTCGAACAGCTGATAGACAAGGTGACGCCTGCCCTTTATCAGAGGAGCATCAAGTAATCAAACCATTTGCCGCTCAGCGTGCCCAAGCTCCTGTCTGACCCACACAATGCGCCATGTTTAAATACGGTTACTTTTCCACAACATACTACAACAGAGATGGTAAAGATCCTACTTTCACCCTTCAAACTTAAGTGCCTTGGTGTGAGGGACCCTTTGTCACTGGACTTGCTGGTGTGAAGGTTGCAGCCAGTGTAATGTTCCTCAACACCCCCCGCCCCACCCCACCCGCGTGCAGGGCAGCAGGAATGACTGGAATTGCATTCTGTTGTACTCTGCCTTCTAAAAATGATAAATGGTATGATTCCTACTTCCTATCACCAGCCAGCAGCCCCTACAGGGAGCACACACGGGAGTGGCAGATGAGGACAGGGCTAGTTGTGATGTTCCCACAGTTGACATCCATACAAAATACCATACACAGTACTGGAGAGTGACCAGCACCTGTGTACAACAGCAAGAAATCAAAGGCTTCTGTTCAGGGGACAAGAGAAAAAAACAACGGGAAGATGTTTTCAGGGCACAGACAGGATGATAGTGAAAAGAACAGAGAACATAAACAGGAGCAGGGATAGCCCAGACAACTCAAACCTGCTCCTCCATTGAATAAGATCACACCGATCACTTGCATTAATTCCACTTTCCCACCCTGTTCGCATATCCCTCAACTCCCTTAGTGCCCAAAAAAAAAGTCTCCCTTGGCCTAGAACATACATTAGCACCAAGATTCCCGATTCTAGTCACATCATGCAGAAAGGCAGTGTGTGGAGGTTGATCACCTCCCTGCCTAGCTTCAAAGAAAGGGGTGGAAAAACAGGGTCACATATGATGATCAAGTCCCATCTCAGACTACAGGGCAGGTTATTTAGGTGCAGTCTGAGAACCCCCTCAGCAATGGGAGGTGGACTGAAAATGGGGGGGGTGGGGTTGTGGGGGTGGAACCAATTTTCAAATGGAATAAAAGATGCTTTGCCACAGAAACATTGAGGGCAACTGATAAATTCTTAACAGGATCACAGAATGCAATCCATTCACCACCTCTACATTTGTACTGCTATGGTGTGGTATACTTCCAGGAACAAAAAGGTAGAGACAAGTTTAAAATTTCAATGTAAAAGAACATATCCTCACCCTTGGCCCCTCTCACTCTGCCTGTTACTGATATGTAATCAGATACAAACAAGCCTGTGCGTGCATGTATCTCTGTTGATAGCTCAGCCAGCAAGGTCAGCAGTTTGCTGTGCAGGGTTGAGATAGATTGTACACACAGCTGTGTATACATCGAGTTACACAAAAATTATCCTTGTATCATAAACGGTGCAGTCTATCTGATGGTGACATCACAAGCAGTGGCAGTTAAGGGCACATTGAAGCATCCAGGTGCTGTCCTCACATAGCCGCACAAAAATTCCACAGCACGGTTAACTAGATGGTGACCGGGAACAGGAACCCTAACTAGTTTATTCCCTCGCTTATCCCAAAAGCATGAAAATAAACTGTAGCAACCGCTTTGCCACACTGGCCGAGATCAGTTAACACAGCACAGGCTGGAGAAAGAATCCTGAACTTGCTGACAAACTGCTCTATCTTCTTTAACATGGCCATGACACTATTGCACTGGGAGCCTAGGAAAATGCTGGAAGTATTTCTCCAGATCTATGCAATACTAAAGTATTCACTAACTCATCTGATAGACATTTGCTAAATTTCATTGTTGCTCTTCAATGCATCAGAAAGCTTCTTCACAACAATCAGTGTGTCTGTTAGAAGACAGCCCCACAGGAAACCTGATTGAGAGCTATCAGATTTGGAAAAGGTTAGTCCCAGATGAATACAGCTATTTAAAATTGGGTTAAAGTCTGAAAATGGCTGGAAATGAATTAACACCAACTGTAAATATGTATTCCCTTAATGGGTCCTTTGGATTTTGGCAGCTTTGAGCAGAGATCTCAATGCCTCTCAAGCTCGCTGCATGTGCTTTGGTGTCCTGATTAACCTAATGTCCTTACTGAAGCTACAAATTATTTTGTCCCCACCTAAATAGTTTTATTTTAAATTTGCCATTCTAAAGAATAGATCAGACTAGAGACTAGGTCAATTAACAATTTCTAAACTGAGATTGATACCTTAACCTAATAAAAAAATCTATCAATTGTTATGGAACCAAAGATGGAGTCAAGATACAAATCAGTCATGATCTAAAGGAATGGGATAACTGGATTGAGCGGATGATAGGTCTCTCCTGTCTGTGTCTTTATGTATGAAAGCAATGGATCATTTTCCTCATGTCGGAGCCCACTCAGACCAGTTATCTTGACACGTGTGAAAGATTCACCCTTCATGGGCTGCATTCCTCCTGACCATCCCACACCCCCCAACCCCACACCACCCCCAGGAGAATACTAACAGGTAAACGTTTGCAGATTTCTAGATCATTCCTAACCTGCAGCAAATCAGGATTGGTCCTGTGAGCAAAATATTGATCAAAGTGAGCAGCTTTCTTTGGTTTGATATCACTTTTCATCAGTCCTTCACTTGACACAGCATTTGAATATTTCACAAGAGGGAGAGGTGAGCACTTAAGGGTGAAGGAAAGTTCGTTTCAGAAAAAAATCCCTGAACAAAATTTGGATTAGAACAGGTGTGCAGCTCGCACCAGCACTGATGCAGCTGTAAGATCCATGAAAAACGCACACCCATCATTGTCCTGTGATATCGTTTTGACCCATCAGCCTTTTTTTTGATGTATAAATGCTGATACGTATAAAGTTTGATGCATGCACCAGTTTCAAATTTTGTGGCTGAAAATCTAAAAACAAACATCAGGACGCAATCACCTGAAGGGTTACTGCAGAGAAAGATCCAATATTCCACAATACCTGAATATCTATGTAAATGCTGCCCATATGGGGTATCAGATCAATTTTTGCAATACCCCTTAATGTCTCAAAAGTACCTAATTAGATTATCAGTAGACCACCCCACAAGAAGGGATTTTGCAAACCTAATAAATTTCCTGAATTACAAAAAGCTTCATTTCATCTGGAGATTAGACCTTGACCAGTTAATGATTGTATTCATTTCTTATTGCTTCTTTTTAAACAGCAGCATAATGACAATTGCTAAACAAAGATAAATGTTACACAACAAACATGGCACGTTTGAGGACAGCCTTGATGGTCAGAATCAATGAGATTTCAGAGCTTCTTGCAGTCAACACTATAAAAGGATCTCTGTTTCTTTTTACACAATTTTAGAATTCTGATTTGTAAAGTTATTTTTCAAACCAAAAATACTGCAACAATTTGCAGATTAGGGAAGTAGACTCTACAACAAACTGGCATACATCACCTTTCTTCCAACGTATACACACGTAGCTCCAATTCTGTAATAGTTTTGGAGCGCTAACTAACCAGACACAACTCAATGAGCAAACTGAGTCCCAGATTATTGAGACCGTGGATGCCAACACTTACTTACCTGTGGATTTGTAGAGTAGGCCAGTCAAGGACCCCGCTGCCACTGTGTTCAGATCATCCTCTGCACCTCGAACCTTTTCAATGACAACACCGAACGTGCTGTACAACAGAGCTGCATAAAGACACAGTTAGGTATAAGTGTTAGAGCCAGACAGTACTGTACAAACAAAGATGCCAGTGCAGCTTCGAGTACAGCACACAGTGAATGAGTCATGAATATACATGTAGACGATGAAAACATGAAGCAGGACACCACACCATACAGGTACAGCAATGTAATAATTATGGTACTGACTAGTAATTCAAAGACCTGGGCTAATAAATTAAAGGAATGAGAATTCTCAGGCATCGGACTATATTACACAGTCTAGAAGATCTTAAAAGCAATGAAGATTTCTGCCTTTACCACTCTTTCCGGCAGTGAGTTCCAAACACCCTACCACCCTTGGGGGAAAAACATTTCTCAACTGCCCTCTAATCCTCCTAGCAACTACTTTACACCCCCTGGTTGTTGACCTCTCTGCTACGGGAAATGGATACTTCCTATCCACTCTATCTAGGCCCCTGAACTTCATACACCTCAATTAAATCTCCCCTCAGTCTCCTCTGTTCCAAAGAAAACAAACCCAGTCTATCCAATCTTTCCATTAACTAAAATTCTCCATTCCTACTAACATTCTAAAGCTCCCCTATACCCTCTCTGGTGCCATCACATCCTTTCTGTAATGCACTGATCAGGCTATATGCAATAGTCCAACTCCAGTCTAAATAATGTTCTATACAGCCCTAGCATAACCTCCCCAATCTTACATTCAATGCTTAGGCTAATAAAATTTCCTGTATGCCATCTTGAGCACTTGATCTACCTGTCCTGCTACCTTTAGGGATCTGTGGACATGCACTCCAAGGCCCCTCTGTTCCTCTACCGGTCTCAGTATCCTACCATTTATTGCATATTCCCTTGCCCTTGTTTACCCTCCCCAAATGCATTACCTCACATTTCTCCGGATTTAATTCCATTTGCATCCGTAGAGTACAGAATTATCAAAAATAACAAAGCAATTTTTAATCATTTCAGACATTGTGAATTATTCTAATCAGAAAAACAAATGCTTGAACGCTTACCCAAGGAACCAAGTGTGTTGGCCCACAGAGCTCCCTGCCTTGTGACCATGTTCAGAATTCTGCAAAACAAAACATTTTAGATTGAGGCCTTTAAACAATCAAACAAGCTTGCAATGTGCAAATTTATAATTTTTTGAATTATCCTTCTACAAGCACCCTTAAACTAAGCAAGACCTTCCAAAAATGGAGGGGCAGGCCAGCTGAGGGGAGGAGTTAGGGGGCATAATGGGAGGTGTAGCCAGGTTGGTTTTAATAGCTCCTAATGATTTGGATATGAGGCAGGGGTTTGGGCAGAAAATTCCAGGGTTTGATAGTGAGATGGCTGCCAGGATGAGAGAAAAGCAGGATGTATGGAGGAGGAATATTCGCTGTAATTGGAAGGAAAAGGTGGAGTTAAGTCTGAGAGAGGGATTTAAACAAGGGTGAGGATTTTGAAATGAATATCCTGGGACATGGGTTGCTGGTGGACACTAGGCCTCATAGAGCAGAGCTTAGTGAGGGGTTGGACCTGGGCAGCATAGCTCATTGAAAATAATGTAATGCCACTGTTGAAGTCCACAAAAAGGATAAAGCAGGGATGTATCTCGCAAGGTTCCATGAACAGTGATTTCAAAATCATTCTAAAGGAAGCTGCAAAACTCCCAGCAATCATCAGCCTGAAAGGCTGAGTACTCCAAACTGCCCAGGTTAGGCATTTGTACAATCAATGGTAGGCATAGCATAGCATTTAATAAAGCTGATACACACAGATCATGTTAATAAAGAGTTGAACCATTTCAAAAATTAGGTGTACTTGGAGAATTGAGGCAGGAATATTTTACACAAGGTTAACAGATAAATGGAAGTTATTCGAGGAACACCACTGAAGCAAACAGTAAAAATGAGTTCGAGAGGCAACGAAATAGGATTCTGGAGAAAGTGGGGGTACAGTGGGAAGCTTGGGCTAAACTTAATGACAAAAGGGACAGTCTTATTGGGATCAATTTCAGTTACAATCAACTGCAGTGTTTCAGGAACAATTCTACCCACAGCTCAATAGGCCACATATTATTAAGGCACTCCAGCCTATGACAAGAACGTTCTCCAAAGTAAACTCACTGAACCATTATATTTTTCACCAACAGCAGATTCCGTTAACAGTTACATATCTCAAAATGATAAGTTAAAAGTGTGACTACAAATATGGAAACATAATTGCATCACTTTTGTTTAAATAATCAGCGTTTGATAGCAAGACTTAATAATTTATTAAACAAAATTAAAATCAGTAGCTACAGTCAATAAAATCATTCATTTTACCACAGTTAAATAAATGTCAAGGACCAGGTAAACAAAGACAAGGTTCTCAATCGACTTTAAAAGAAACACAAGAATGGCCTCCTACAGTGATAAGGGAACTCCTTTACATTTGGAGCCAAGGTATGGCAGGGATTTCAAGTTATTAACCCAGCCACCTCACACTGTCAGACTCCACAGCAGGCTGCCGATCGTTGACTATCCTGGTTGTTGCTACTGAGGGGATTAGCATCAACTTCAAAGACACGGAGTTAGGCCTTTTTACATCAGTCGGAACAAGCGGTTCCCACTTGTACTTCCCAAAAAGAGAACATTTAATGCACAGTGATTTACTCTTTCAGCATTACTGAAAGCCCAGTTGCACTAGTACCATAAACCTGAAGCACAGATATATTGTATTCAATGGGAGGATGTTCAGGGGTTTAAAGGCCTCAAACACCAGTCTAGGGTTGGTTAAGAGCCTTTTGTTGAGAGTCGTTTTAGAAGATTTTTCTAAAGTTAACCGCAACCCTGGATGTGCATAGCTCAGGGTCACTTTGAACCAAGGGATAATGATTGAGAGTTTTTTTTCTAATGTGCAGCAACCAAAAGTAGCGAGGCAGCTGTGTATGGGTTTTCAACTTAATCTCACTGGCCCTGGGACAGGGGATGATGGGGAGAAAGGTATGGGGTGAGGAGGCAGTGTTGGGATCAGGACAAACACACTAAAAATGAAGTTATGATCCAGAAACAGGTCATCTGGCCCAATGGATATATACACTAGAGATTGACATGTGTAATGGTACACTTATTAGAACAGCTGCACAAACACAGATAATCCTCTGACACAGGACCAGTCTGATAACCCTCTGACACTCATAACCCTCTGACACAGAACCAGGCGACCTTTGAAAAAACAACATTTCTTCCTGATTTTCAGTTTCAGAAATTCTAGGAAGTAAACGCAATTGGACTATAAGCATCAATATTTGCCTTCAGAACCCATTTTACAAAGCACTGACGTGTGAAACATTTACAATCTTCGGCTTTGAGCAAGTGACCAATTTTAAAGTTTGAAGGAAAAGTGACAAACACATTTTAATTCTAGTGGTGTTAACACACTCCACAAGAAAATAGGACCATAATTATCCACTTAATTTAGCCAATGGGTTTTTTTTGGGATAATAGAAATTTTAAAAAGTGTTTACGGGATATTAGATCTCCAATGGGCAGTTTGGCGGAGCACTGAAACGTGACAGCAACCATGTGCTGCTCTCAAGATTTGTAATCGATCAACAGCAGACCTCCTGTGACGATGCTCACAGTGAGTCAGTGGAGACAGTACACAGAACTTCCAGCAAAGAAACAGGCCAATCAGTCCAACTGGTCTGTGTTTATACTCCACATGTACCTCCTTGCCCCTTACTACACTGCACACTCAACTTATCCTTTTATTCCTTTCTCCTTCATTTTCTTATGCAGCTTCCCCTTAAATAAAGCTATGCTATTTATGTCAACTATTTCATGTGGTAGCAAGTTACACATGTTAATCACTCCCTGGGTAAAGAAATTTCTCTAGTATTCCTCATTGGACTTACTAGTGACAATCTTAGATTTACAGTCCCTGGTTTGGACTCCCCACAAGTGGAAACACCTCCAGTATTGAATCCCATCATAATTTTAAAGATGTGTCAATTCATCTGATTCCTTTCTAAAATGTAAGCACTGAAGTGCAGCAGAAAGCAAGTGCAACGCCCACAAGAAATCATACTCATTTTATATAGGAGATTAATTACATGTTCTTCATCCAGCCTCTTCCCTTTATTTCCTTAGACAGCAATTTCAAAAATTAAAAACCATATAAAATCAGATGTCTGCGTTTGGGAGTACAGTGCATTTTGAGAATTGGATTACAACTTCAAAAATTAAATGCTCGTCCCTGCAGTTCCATTACGCTCACTTTCTAGATTATCCAACAATGAGGAAGAAATTTAGTTCGGAGAGGAGAAAGATACAATCAGAAAGGGGATGCTCGGATACAATGAAGTGTTCCTGTAATTGTTATTTTGAGGAAAAGGGCAGGAGTTACTGTCCTGGGTTTGGTGCATCAAATGGATAACAAACTCACTGCATGGTCTGAAGCAGCCTCCCAATGACCAATAACACCTGGTATAAGGTTTGACAACCTTAGGAAAATTATATTGCCTTGCATATTGAATAGCAATGATCTAATTGCTAAGAAATTCTAGGAAGTGATCATTTAACTAGTTGCCAACATTTGCTTTGATAGTTGGATGACCCAGTTCCCAAAGTGCTGTATTCCCAAAACCGTAATGATAGTGGGGACTCTTAAGATATTCCCACCTACAATTGGTACATTATAGACACCAGCAGCCCTCTAGCATCTTGTCCAGGAGGAGGGGAGAAAATAATAAAGCAAGTCTGAGTGGAGCCTAATCCTGTCCTTAACCAGCATCCCACAAGTTCTTTCCAATTAGAACTGCTGAAAAGGGACAAATAGTTTTGGAATCATCACTAATTCTTCCGCACATTAGCCCGAGGCTAACCCCTTAGCTAATAATCAGCTAAATCAGTCCAGAACAAACCAACAATCTTCCTAATCTGTGTAGCCTAACAGTAAAATCTTGTTAACGATGGCCTAAGTGTGACCACAGATCTACAAACATACACATTATGTCCATTTGAACTGTGAAACCAATTTCTAAATAGCATGTGCGCTCATGCGTGCGTGCAAATGTGCACACGTGTATATGTATGTGCGTTTGAGTTTGAGAGATTTTTTTTTAAAAATTCATTAACGGGACGTGGGCTTCGCTGGCTGGGCCAGCATTTATTGCCCATCCCTAGTCGCCCTTGAGGTGGTGGTGATGAGCTGCCTTCTTGAACCGCTGCAGTCTGTGTGGCATAGGTACAACCACAGTGCTGTTAGGAAGAGAGTTCCAGGATTTTGACCCAGCGACAGTGAAGGAACGGTGATATATTTTCAAGGCAGGATGGTGGGTGGCTTGGAGGGGAACTTCCAGATGGTGGTGTTCTCATCTATCTGCTGCCCTTGTCCTTCTAGATGGGATTGGAAGGTGTTGTCTAAAGAACCTTGGTGAATTCCTGCAGTGCATATTATAGATGGTACACACTGCTGCTACTGTGCGTCAGGGGTGGAGGGAGTGAATGTTTGTGCATGTGGTGCCAATCAAGCGGGCTACTTTGTCCTGGACGGTGTCAAGCTTCTTGGGTGTTGTGAGAACTGCACTCATCCAGGCAATTGGAGAATATTCCATCACACTCCTAACTTGTGCCTTGTAGATGGTAGACAGGCTTTCGGGAGTCAGGAGGTGAGTTCTCATCGCAGGATTCCTAGCCTCAGACCTGCTCTTGTAGCCAGAGTATTTATATGGCTAGTCCGGTTCGGTTTCTGGTCAATGGCAACCTCGAGGATGTTGGTAGTGGGGGATTGAGTGATGGTAATGCCATTGAATGTCAAGGGGTGATGGTTAGATTGTCTCTTGTTGGTCAATGGTCTAGATGGTCAATGCCTGGTACATGTGTGGCGTGAATGTTACTTGCTACTTGTTAGCCCAAGCCTGGATATTGTCCAGGTCTTGGTGCATTTGGACATGGACTGCTTCAGTATCTGAGGAGCCACGAATGGTGAACACTGTACAATCATTAGTGAACATCCTCACTTCTAACCTTATGATGGAAGGAAGGTCATTGATGAAGCAGCTGAAGATGGTTGGGCTGAAGACACTACCCTGAGGAACTCCTGCAGTGATGTCCTGGAGCTGAGATGACTGACCTCCAACAACCACAACCATCTTCCTTTGTGTTAGGCATGACTCCAACCAGTGGAGAGATCCCCCCCCCCGCCCCGATTCCCATTGACTCCAGTTTTGCAAGGGCTCCTTGATGCCACACTCAGTCAAATGTGGCCTTGATATCAAGGGCAGTCACTCTCACCTCACCTCGGAGTTCAGCTCTTTTGTTCATGTTTGAACCAAGGCCAATGAAGTCAGTAGCTGAATAGCCCTTGTGGAACCCAAACTGGGCATCAGTGAGCAGGTTATTGCTAAGCAAGTGCTGTTTGATAACATTGTTGATGGCCCGTTACATTACTTCACTGATGATGGAGAGTAGACTGATTAGGCAGTAATTGGCCAGGTTGGATTGGTCCTGCTTTTTGTGGACAGGACATACCCGGGCAATTTTCCACATAGCCGGGTAGATGCCAGTGTTGTAGCTGGAACAGCTTGGCTAGGGGCGCAGCAAGTTCTGGAGCACGTCTTCGGTACTATTGCCGGAATATTGACAGGGCCCATAGCTTTTGCACTATCCAGTGCCGTCAGCTATTTCTTGATATCATGTGGAGTGAATCGAGTTGGCACCTGTGATGCTGGGGACCTCCAGAGGAGGCCGAGATGGAGCAGCCACTCAGTACGCTTCAGTCTTAGATCTGATCCGTTGGTTGTGGGATCGCTTAGCTCTGTCTATCACTTGCTGCTTATGCTCTTTGGCATGCAAGTAGGCCTGTGTTGTAGCTTCACCAGGTTGACACCTCATTTTTAGGTATGCCTGGTGCTGCACCTAGCATGCCCTCCTGCACTCTTCAATGAACCAGGGTTGATCCCCTGGCTTGATGACAGAATGGGGGATATGCCGGGCCATGAGGTTACAGATTGTGGTTGAGTACAATTTTGCTCATGCTGATGGCCCAGATGTTTTAATGAATTCAAATTCCACCATCTGCCGTGGTGGGATTCGAACCCGGGCCCCCAGAGCATTACCCCGGGTCTCTGGATTACTAGTCCAGCGACAATGCCACTCCGCTATCGCCTCCCATTAAAATTCTAAATGGTAATTCTACCATTTAGTTTGATTGCCTCTCCTCATTCTTCCAAAATGCATCACTAACGCTTCTCTGCATTAAATTTTAACTGTCATGTATCTGCCCATTTCACCAGTCTATCTCCTCCTGCAGTCTGCTACATTCCTCCTCACTGTTTACTATATTTCCAAGTGTGTCATAAGTAGTCGGTCAGGACCAACATTTTCTCCAGGTCTCAGTATTTGGAATGAGCAAAGTTAATGTAATTTACTTTTAACTTTAAAAGGATGATTTAAACATCTTGTGCCCACGGTGTCAGCAATAAAACATAGATCCAACTGATAAAGAAACTACCAACTCAGCAACACTGCAAGAACACGAGAACAAGGGGTGAAAACAAGCCCTGCCACAACTTCCTTCTGTTTTGGACAAAAGCTAAAGCTCTCAAAATTCATTTGCTCCTTCCTCATGTTTATTGTTCCCAAATGGGAGTCACAGCCACAATACATATACTGCTTCACCCCTTCAACACAAGGGCATGCAGGCAAATAGCTTATGTTTTCTGCTTCACAGCTGGCCCACAGAATGTGAAATGCAAATAAGCTCAACCTCACTCTTTTCTTCACTCAGGATTCTGTACTGTGGCGATGCCAGAATGCTATACCGTGTAGGATCTCAGTTCCGTCTTCGACTGGAATAAACAAAAGCTGAAGTACTAAAATAAAGGCTAAACATCTCAATTACCGGTCTTACACAACCTGTGAAAATGGACAGGAAACACAAGTTATTTTAAAATGTGGAAAACCAGGGTTAGTTTGGCTCAGTTGATAAAACACTCAGCCGTTTTGGTAATAGGGATTAGCAAACACAATTGGAGGAACAAGAACCTGATTAAATATCAGAAAAACTGTTGCAAGTACACACACAGACCTCAGAGTCAGAAGGCTGGGGGTGGGGCGTTCAACAGATTTGCATCACAAACCAGACTAATTCTGTTCAGTAATGAGAGTGTACCGCATTGCCAAAGATGTTATCTTTTAGATTGAGATGTTAAAGAAGACAAGCTTCCCTGTTCCTGTGGTTTAAGTGGACATTAGAGATCTCATGGCACTACTGGAAGAGTGGTGAGTTCTTCCCCTGTCCTAGCCAACATTCCCCCTTTAACTGACATTAAATGCCCAGTTATCACTTTGGTCTTTGTGGGATATTGCTGTAACACATTACAGAAGTAATTCAACAGCTGTGCAGTACTTAGGACTTCCCATGCATAATAAAATGCTATATAAATACAAGTTCCATAAAGGTGACTCCTGTGTTTTTATGCTGCAAAATATTTGGGCAATTAAGTTTGCAACGTTACTAGGCGGAGGTAGAAAAAGATAGGGTGAGTATGCATTTATCAAGACTGACATATTACACGAGCAAGCAAAAGCAGAAGCCAGATAAACATATAGTTGTGCTCCATAGCATTAGGGTTTTGCTCCAATGAAATGATAATTGCACACCCTTGCCTCACAGATACCTGTGCTTTGCTTGTGGAACTTACGTCCTTGCAAGTCATTCTCGGCACATCTTTCTCATCTGCTCAGAGCAGGCAAAACTGTTTCTCCATCATTTGCTGATCAAACCCATGTCAACATCTTGTAGTTGGACATAATTCAATAGCCACCCTTCATTCAACCAACCACTAAACAGTGTCTATTTTGGTTATGCCAAAAGTCAAAAAATTTCCCAAGAAAAAAATCAAGGGTATATTAATGCAAGAGATTTTCCACACGACCCCCGAGGGATCCCAGATTCTATAGCTGCTAAAAGGTTACCACATAAAAACAGTGGAATTCTCTCCTTCACTGGAGGAAATCAGAACAGACACCAAAATGATACTTTCCAGGCCAACATCAGGGGCATTTTCACCTAGGTTCAGGTTGCTCGCTCTCTTGTCAAGGATGCTGCATGGTACAAGTTATTAAACAGGGTGGTAGAGCAGATACATAGTAGTTTTTAAATAAGCCAATCATCCCAGCTATAAGACAGTGGGGGATATAGCAACTCCAGAACAATTTCAGAATTTAACACTGACGAACAAACAAGTGCTCCTTCCAGCATGAGAGAAATATTACGAGGGTTTCAAACTTCCTCTATATATTGCAAATTCAGCCTGTATCGAGTTAGCTTCACACTGATCTACATACGAACTAGGAGCAGATGTAGCGCAGTAGAAGCAGTACAGTCCACACTCTTGCAGCCTTCCCTCTCCATTACAGACACGAGGGCAGGCAGTCTCACATGAATGGGTACTCACTGAACATTTCTGGGTTTTGACCAAGCCATATCACGAGTCTCCTTCAATCCCAGACGCAGGCCATTTACTGCACCTATAGCAGCACCTGATGAAACAGAGAAGAGCTATAAACTATTACACAGAGGCAACTTCCAGGTTTATAACCAAATGTCAAACTCAGTTTCCCAGAGAAACATTTCAGAGCTGGTACTAAATGCGCAAGAAGTTACCCATTCTCAAAGTGAGCTACTATGGGTATGGGCATGTCCTCTGAGCTGTATTCCCAGGTCAGTTAAAGCACTATCAGATTCAGTGAAAAGCACCCATCTACTGCATCCATCAACGACAAGGGTTCTGTTTGCGAACCTACCAACTCAGAATATCAGGAGCTCTTCTGAAATATGGCATGATTATCACTGCAAACTGGATTGGGATTAAATTAATGCAAGAAGAATCAGAAATTTGGGAGGCTCCTCCTCTTTAGAAAGAAAGTCCATCTTGCTGCTAACCAGAGAATAATGCAGATCTCTTCTCAACTTTCACCTGGAACTGCAAACACTTCCTTCCACTTACAAAATCTTTCCTTTCCTGCCAAACCTGCTATTATGTGGCAGGAATGCAGTGAAATAGTTATCTGTACAGGTTACCACAAGGCGTGTTTTTTTTTTGGGAAAGGTAATAGATTAAATGAGACAGTATAACAAGGTAAAGTCAGCAGCTGCCATGCAATCCCAGGGGAGGGTAGCACAGCCTTGCTGGAGGCCAAGGCTCTCTCATCACAGTGCCCTGAAGTACTCTCATTTAGACATACGCCAGATTTGATGCAAAGTTGTTGCTCAAACCCAACCCAATTCTTGTCCCAGTTTTAAAAGGCTGTCCCTCTTTTAGATCTGCATTATTGTTCCTTCAGTCTTCTTTAGAGCCTCACTTAACGACAACTTGCAGGCAGGACTCAGATCGTTGTTGGGTCCTAGAGACCTTAATTTGTTGTTTGTAGCAGGAATGACTGATCTAATCACAAAAATCTCAACCCCAAACGTACCAGTCATACAGCAGCCACCAATTGTGAAAAAAGCTAGCTCAAATCTTCCTCGAGTCTTATTGGCTCCAGTTGGTAATATAAACTCTTCTGTGTCCTAAAAGAGAAGCAGGGTAAAAGTCAGAATCTGCAGTCTTTACAGTGTAATTTGATCTCTAAAATTTTTGCGAAATCCCAGGATTTAAGGCCCCACTCAAAACCTTTCAGGGTAACCATAACTATTGAAAATGCCACTGATTTCTCCTATCACCTCTTTCAATATGCCAGAGCATCTTTATGCACTTAAGATACCAGAATCACATTGAATAAATCTAACAGAAAAACAATACAGGAATCGCATTGAATAAATCTACTAACAACAGATGTGAAAACACATTTACGAAATGGTTTATCTTGGTTATCAACCTGGACACGCACACAGCAAAGGGAACGGAATATGGTAAAGATAAAGAACTACATATTGATCAAGATAAAATAGGATATAAGCTTAGGACATAAGCATGGGGATGCTTGAAAGTGAGCTGCAATAGCATATATCAAAGCAACTTAAAAAAGCTAATGGAGTGCTGTTAGAGAAGGAGTAAATTTACAAAGTCAAGTACAGTAAGGCTTTATGATGTACTAGTGAAACCATACTCTTGGTCACTTCACAAAATATTAGAAAGGGTACAGAAAGAGTCTGAGCCGATCTCAAGTGATGAGATTAGATAAAAGGTTAGAGAAACAGAAGCTGCAAGACCTGAAAAGAAAGTTGTAAATGATGTGAATAAGGGACCTCATGAGGTACATAAAATATCAAGTGTCTTGATAAAATAAAGATAATTGCTTTTAAAGTAAGAAGTGAAAATTAGTAAGAAATTTAAAACAGATCTAAGAAAAATAATACTGTTTAAAAATGTAGAGCACAATTTAAGAGCTAAGCTAAGGGAGGTAAAATATTGAGCTTAATTAAAATATACTTAGACGCCATGATGGGAAAGTTAATGTATCGTAGGGATGAACTGCTGCACTCAGCTAAGTGATCACTTCTCATCTCTTTTAATCCAAAAACTGACAGATAGCCAGTAGTTGCAGTTCTGATTTTCAGACACCAGATGGCATGGTATGTCAGGCACTCATTGTACAGTGAACCCTGTAAAAATGGACGCCTGCAAACAGACTCTTACTGACTGTCACAAATAACTTGCATCATAATAGGTACAAATTGCCTCTTGAAACCTTTAATAGACAACCTTCAATGAATCGAGTCCATTTACAGATTAAAATATTGGACGTGCATGCAAGCGTTAGGAAGTAGTGGGTAAGAAACAAAATGGCTTTTGGGTAATAGGAATATTTCTACTCAACATGCATCGTGCCAGAGAAATCTGTCTATCTTTGGAAGTGAATGCTTACACAGTTTTACCATACAGAGGGGCTTCTCTGTTGCTATAGATGCTGGGTAAAGAGACCTCCATTACACAAAAGCCAGGAACTGCCCGTGTGTGTGTGTGTGTGTGTGTGTGTGTGTGTGGGGCAGGGGGTGGAATACTACTTTGGGAGACTGCGGAATGGGGGCCAGACTGCAGAGAGATTGGTTTTGCCTTTTCTCTGTTTCTCCTCACTCAGGTGGCTTCCTGGTTTTGGAACTTCTCACAACAGCTACTGCTGCCAAGCTGCAAATAAAGATTCTCAAATACAGAGGTCGCAGCCACCATACCGTAAATTCGAGTGTGTGGAGGTCATGTGATCTGACATCACATGATCAAATCTCAGGAATGTCTTCAACCAGAGTTGGCAGCCCGACTCCACCAGTACATCAGGTGCTGCCGAACATCGAATAGCCCCCTACCCACCCCAAACCCCAACGTGTCAAACGTGAGCAGCTGCAGCACGCAACGGGAGAAGGTTCCAAAGATCCGCAGGACATTTGATCCCTTCCAATATGGTTGGGATCTCCGAGGCACTCCAGCCCTACAGAAGCCACCCCGGTCTGTACAGACTGCCAATGTAGCAGATGCAAGTATCAGGGCAAAAGGATGGAATGGCAATGAACTAGGAAATCCAACTGAAATTACATCTTGCTGGGAGGGTTCATATTTGGAGACAATCCCAGATAAGGGCTAAAATAATTGGCATGTTGGAGGAGATACGGCCATTCCTAGAATATTGGCTTATTTGGTTTTATTGTAAACAAGAACATTAGAAATGAGGAGGAGGAGAGCCATTTTACCCGTCATACCAGCTCCGCTATTCAATAAGATCATAGCTGAGCTGACTGGGGTCTCAACTCCACTTCTTGCCTGTCTGTCCCAAATAGCCCTCGACTCCCTTGTAGATCAAAAATCTAACTCAGCCTTGAATATATTCAATGCCCCAGTGTCAAGAAATTGTAATATTTTTCTTCTGTTAACAACCCTGATATATTTCTTCTGTGCTGGAATACAGGCTGTTGGGGGTATAAATATGGCAATTGGAGTAAGAGCCCGTGTGACTGCAAGAGTTTAAAGCCAACAGTAAAAAGTGGTTTTGCTATGTTAATGAACCAAGAGGAACTTCATTCAGAATTTTGCATAAAACAATAACAAGAGTAGTTTTAAATTGAGCTGTTTAAGTTCAAAAGGGGATACATGCAGGTTGTAAAAATGGTTATGAGGGGAATACATGCAGGTTGTAAGTAAATAAGGTAATGATAGGGCAAGTATACTTTTTTAAAAAGCCTAAGAGTTAAAGTAGGGTCTAATTAAATCTGGGAAGAAAGCATTTTTAAAAAGAGACTGGTTGAGACAATAGAGAAATCAAAGAGAAGGAACGCATTTAAGGGAATACTAAAGCCTATGTGAAGGGGTAGCTGTTTAGATCTCCCAGAAGACAGCAGGATAGCTGGTCACACCTCCCCAGAAAACAATGTGAACAAGGCAGACTGGGAAAACCAGTTGCTGTCAGCCTCAGAGGACACCCCAAGGAAAAAAGCACTGTGTGGTAAAAATTACTGGAATTCTATAGATTTTAAAATCTATAAAGGATATGGATAAATCTAAAAGGATTGCTGAACAGAAAAGGGGAAGGTTAACTGAGGGTAGTTCAGGCAAGACCTTGTGGAACTGTTTTAAAGTACTATATGCTGTGTGAAGCCATTCTTGTGTTTAAGTGTAATTGTGGGTTTTTTTTTTGCTTTATTCTTTTAATAAACGTTTACTCTACTATAAAATCATCACAAGTAGTCTGGGACATCATTTCCTGATTTCAGAACCTCTCCTCATACCGTACAAATTGCAAAAACTGTTTCAAGTTTCCCTTTGGGATTTGGGCAGCTCGGCATTTATCATCAGCCTCCACTGCTCACTGGGGTAAATAATTCCAAGACTAATGACCCTCAAAGAAATTCCTCCTCATCTCCATCTTAAATGGGAGACCCTTGTTTTGAAATTGTGCCCCCCTAGTTCTAGATTCCCCCATAAGGGGAAACATTTCCTCAGCATCCACCCGGTCAAGCCTCCATCAGAATCTTATATATTTCAATAAGATCACCTCTCCTTCTAAACTACAATGACTATAGGCCCAACCTGTTCAACCTTTCCTCATAAGACAAACCCCTTCATCCCAGGAATCAGCCTAGTAAACCTTCTATGCAAGTACATCCCACCTTAAATAAGGAGACCAAAACTGTACACACTATTCCAGGTGTGGCCTCATGCCCTGTATAGTTGTAGCAAGACTCCCCTACCTTTACTACAAGGAGGATGGAGTATACAGGCCAATCTCTTTCTAATTACTTGCTGTACCTGCATGCTAAATCTTAGTGATACATGTACAAGGACACTCAGATCCCTCTGTACTGCAACATTCGGCAGACCATTTTAATAATACTTTGTTTTTCTATTCTTCCTACCACAGTAGAAAGTATCAACCTCACATTTCCCCACATTGTACTCCATCTGCCAAATTTCTGCCCACTCACTTAACCTGTATCTGTTTGAAGATTCCATGTTCTCCTCAAAAACTTGCTTTCCTACCTATCTTGTATCGTCAGAAAATTTGGCTACAATACAGTCTGCCCTTCAAAGTCATTAATATAGATGGTAAATAGTTGAGGGCCCATCACTGATCTCTGTGCTATCCCACTAGTTACAGTTTGCCAACCTGAAAATGACCCATGTATCCCAACTGTTTCCTGTTAGTTAGCCAATCCTCTATCCATGCTAATATATTATGCCAACACCATCAACTCTTATTTTGTCTAGTAACCTTATGTGGCACCTTATCAAATGCCTTTTGGAAATCCAAATACACTGGTTCCCCTTTATCCACCCTGCTTGTTACATCCTCAAAGAACTCCTATAAATTTGTTAAACATGATTTCCCTTTCACAAAACCATGTTGACTCTGCCCGATTGTATTGTGATTTAAGTATTCTGCTACTACTTCCTTAATAATGGATTCTAACATTTTCCCAATGACAGATGTTAGGCTAACTGACCTATAGTTTCCTGCCTCTGTCTGCCTCATTTCTTGAATAGGGGCTTGATTAAAAATCAAAATTTTGCAGCCCCCTCTTTTCCTGACACCCTGCAGCAGTTGAAAATCTGTAAACATAAAATGCTTGAAATACGTAGCGCTGAACAGAATTTGGCAGCTTCCACGAAATGTCACCAGTAATGCTCAATGTTGTGGCAATTGAAGATGACTTGCATGTAGGAAATGGGACACATTTTGTTTTGTTTACCAACATCAAGTATTTGCAGCTCAGAAAGCACAATTTAACAGCAAAAGGAAAGATTCAGGTGCAGAAATTGGCTATTTGGCCTGCTTTCACACTAACCAGAAGTCTAGGGTTGGCTGCTAATTGCTGCCAATATCTGTCACACTTCCAGAGACAGCTCGACCATTTCAGCAGGATTGATTTCAGCTGGCTTGCCCTGCCGACAACAGTCCTTAGACAGGACTCAGGGCGGGGGTCTAAGGAGGATAACAGGAGGTCACTGATCTCAGGCTGGCAATGGGCCTAGAGAGTAACATGGAGCAGAGTGGAGCATTCTTGCTATTCTGCTGCACATTAAACTTGGGAAAAAAGGTGGCAGCCACATGCATGTAATGGAAACCTGGGCAGAACAGGCCCAGCATGAGTTTCAATTTGGGTATTCCAATTTGGCAGAGGGTGGTAAACAGGAGCTACGACCCTCATTAAGGTATGCAAGGTGCCTAATGCCAGCTTTAGGTGGCTGCCAGGGATGTTTAAAAAAATGGATCTTGAATTTAGCACATTTCAGATGCAGGTTGTCCTACAGCTAAATTTGGCAGTGTTGTGTCATGTTTTACACCTCTGAAACAGATTCAACGTATACCAACTTCTGCCTTCCAATCCTTTCACGCAGTCAGCTCAGATATAGCACAGATCAGATGTACAAAGTTATTTCTTTGCTGCCTTTGCAAGCACTAATAAGTCAGACATACAGTAACAGTCCCCAATAACTGCCTACACTAGGATGGCATCTCTCATCAGTTATCCTGTTGAAAAGCAACATGGAGCTCTCTTACAGTGGAATTCTGGACAGTTTGTGGCCTGATAGAAACCAGATTAAAGCTGCCCCACAAATTTCTTCACATCATAACCATACACACAGGCAGATTACAATTCTGCTCCTATAAGTGTTGTCAGGACTGTCCATTCTCATGCTTTCATAAGCCACATAGGTGCATTTTATGAAGCTTAAGAAACCATATATGAAGTTTAAACCCTTTCCCCCCACTAATGTACATATACTTCAAGTTACCAATATTGGTAAATCTTAATCAAAACACCAAATGAGGCAACGGCACTCAGAATACCCCTTCCCAAACCTCCACAGATTCAACAAAACAAACCAGGGAATAAAGAAATATGAACACAGTAGGATCGAGTTGCCTGGGCTTTGAAAGCCAGTTTGCCAGAGTTTCGGAGCTGCACGTGGCCCTAGTTTGTAACTACCGAGCCACCCATATCTACAATCCTAATATTTAAGAAACAGACTGCCACTTTATATCGACTCTAACAGGACAGGCTTTGAAAAAGTATCAGCACAAATTCGTGTCACAAAAAAAAAATACACGGATAACATCCAAGTCTGAAAAAGACAGTGAAAGTCAGTGCCAAATGCTACATAAAGCACATACCGTAGGTCATAGAGTCAGATATTTATGGCAAAGGAAGAGGTCATTTGGCCCATCGAGACCATGCTGGCTCCTTGCAGAGCAACCCAATCAAACCCATTCCCATGCTCCACCCCCAGATCCCTGCAAATTTATTTCCTTCAAGTGTCCATCCAGTTCCCTTTTGAAATCATCAGTTGTCTCTGCTTCCACCACCCTCATAGACAGAGTGTTCCAGGTCATTACCGCTTGCTGTGTAAAAAATGTTCTACCTCACACCCCCACCCTGCGCCTCTTGCCCAAAATATGTTTTTTTTTTAAATTCATTCATGGGATGTGGGCATTGCTGGTTAGGCCAGCATTTATTGCCCATCCATAATTGCCCTTGAGAAGGTGGTGGTGAACTGCCTTCTTGAACCACTGCAGTCCAAGTGGTGTAGCTATATCCACAGTATTGTCAGGGAAGGAGTTCCAGGATTTTGACCCAGCGACGGTGAAGAAATGGCGACATATTCCCAAGTCAGGATGGTGAGTTACTTGGAGGGGAACATCAAGGTGGTGGTGTTCCCATGTGACTGCTGCTTGTCCTTCTAGGTGGTATTGGTCGTGGGTTTGGAAGGTGCTGTCTAAGGAGGCTTGGTGAGTTCCTGCAGTGCATCTTGTAGATGGTACGCACTGCTGCCACTGTGTGTTGGTGGTGGAGGGAGTGAATGTCTGTGCATAGGGTACCAAACAAGTGGGCTGCTTTGTCCTGGACGGTGTCAAGCTTCTTGAGTGTTGTTGGAGCTGCACTCATCCAGGCAAGTGGAGAGTATTCCATCACCCCTGACCTGTACCTTGTAGATGAAGACAGGCTTTGGGGAGTCAGGAGGTGAGTTACTCGTCGCAGGATTCCCAGCCTCTGACCTGCTCTTGTAGCCACAGTATTTATGTAGCTAGTCCCATTCAGTTTCTGGTCAATGGTAACCCCCAGGAATAGTGGGGGATTCACGATGGTAATGCCATCAAGGGGTGATGGTTAGATTCTCTCTTGTTGGGGATGGTCATTGCCTGGCACTTGTGTGGCATGAATGTCATTTGCCACTTCTCAGCCCAAGCCTGGATATTGTCTAGGTCTTGCTGCATTTGGACATGTCTGCATGGACTGCATCTTAAATCTGTGTCCCTTAGTTCTTGTAACATCAGCTTATGGGAACAGTTTTTCTTTGTCTACCTTACCTAAACCTGTCATAACTCTTGCACACCTCTATCAAATATCCCCTCAATCTTCCTTATTCCAAGAACAACTACTCCAGCTTCTCCAACCTAAACTTAAGAACATAAAGAACATAAGAAATAGGAGCAGGAGTAGGCCATTCGGCACCTCAAGCCTGCCCCACCATTCAATAAGATCACGGTTGATCAGCATTAGGCCTCAACTCCTCTTTAATGCCTGCTTCTCATAGCCCCGATATTTTAACTCCCGATATTTCAAAAATCTATCTACTTCCTCTTTAAATACTTTGAGATTTAGCCTCCATAACTCTCTGGGGTAGAGAATTCTAAACATTCACTACCCTCAGAGAAGAAATTGCTTCGCATCTCAGTTTCAAATGAGTGTCCCCTTATTCTGTAACTATGTCCCCTAGTTCAAGATTCCCCACTAGTGGAAACATCTTCTCAACATCTACCCTGTCAAGCCTCCTCAGAATCTTGTACGTTTCAATAAGATCACCCCTCATTCTTCTAAACTCCAATGAATAAAGGCCTAAACTGTTTACATCTTCTTCATAAGTCAACCCCTTCATCCCAGGAATCAGCCTAGTGAACCTCTTTTGAACAGGCATTGGAGGCAGTAGATCCTTTCTTAAATCTTGTAGCTAAGATTTCCCCATCCCTGGAACCATTCTGGTAAATCTCCTCTGCACCCTCTCAAGGACCCTTACATCCTTGTTACACTGTATAGCCAGTTGATTGATCTGATTAACTTGATCGAACGTTATCCCCCCACTGCATTAAAAACATCAGAAGGTCGTCCATCTCAGCTATGAAAGATTATACCCAGTCTTATTCCAACTACCTATGCAGAGCTCTGAATATTTTAAACAAGAAAAATATTTTCTACTCACCTGGATCAAATATCGAGGATCAAGGTTCAGATACGGAGACAAGGGGCTCATTCCAGTCACTGAAAACAACAAAGATGAAAGTTAGCACCAGTAGCATCCTTTGTCTTATTTACATCTTATAGCAGCCCCCAGCATGCTAGTTTCTTTCTTTCACACAACATTCCCAGTTATCCACTTTAGCCAGACCGTCACAACAGGTGTTTACCTAAAGGGAAGGAGAGGAAGATGAGAACTGTGGGATTCAGTGATGTTGCAGTTTAGCACTGACCTTTCACCTCTGGGACTTGGGTTTCAAATCGAACTCAGGCCAATGGGATAAAAGTCTCCTCTTTTGCACTGTCTACTACTTGCCTGAGTGAGGAACGTGGAGCAGTCCTGGTGAGTGGTCAAGAGTCCGCAACAAAAAAATAACATTCATAATATGGCAATCACAGATCACAAGAAGAGCTGCTACAGAAAGAAGAAACAGTGATGCAGTAGGTGGTGGGTTGCACTGTTCAGACAACAGTATTAAAAGGCACTGTTGGCACAATGCAAAGGGAGTTTTATGCTGCACCTTATCCATACTACACTTGACTTGGGAGTCTTCTAATGTGTCCCATTCCCAGATCTCATTTTAGCTTGGAAAGAAATTCACCAGAAATATATTAAATACACAGGAAATGAGGCACCCTCAGGTAGCAACGTGTGGCCTGGTTCAGAAACAGCATTCATGAAGTAGTGGAAATAGGTCAGGACTGAGTGCCAGCCTCGAAAGGCAGACATGAGGGGGAAAAAAGAAAAATTAAATAATGATATAAGATAAAGCTCTGTCAATTCTCACGAGGCACTATTTTGATTATTAGTGAGAGTACGTTACTTGCTACAAAAAGCTATTGAAGTGAAGCAGCATTAACAAGGATTAGAGCTGCACTCAAGAAGCTTTAACAGCCAGTCAACCCAGCAAGGATAAAGGAGTCGTGGGAGTAGATTGCTGCACTGCACAGCATTTGAAACTGGACAGATGGCAGGCTCAGCACCAAATGGACACTTTCTCCTGCAGCATGGGAGGTGCACACAAATTCAGAAGGGGTGACTGTTGTGCACCACTTGCCATTGCCAGCACTGAAAACAATAGCGCAAGGGTCAATTACATGCCACATTTGGAGCTTTCTAGAAATTGAGAGAGAGCGGAAACCATTTCTTTATCCTCTTATTAAAAGATGCATTTCAGAATTCAGTGATAATCATTAAGAAGCAAATAAGCTGCAAAAAGCAGCTCCTTCCCCAATGGGCAGATCAGTGCGTTTGGGAATTAGGAGATTTTCATTTCATTAGTTTGCTTTCAGGATTCAGCTCGAAGCACATTAATGAGAATGGATGGCAATGCAAATCAGTGTCCACAGGGAGCATAGAAAGACTTGACAAAATTAACATGTCACACAGATTTCTTCGAGTCAAATCCTCATCAGTAACAATAGCTAATGGGGTACGTACTTCTGCGTAATTTGGAGTACTTCCAAGCAACAAGACTGAGGAAAAATATTTACAGCCAGTCAAGATAGCGCACATTACTATTGTACTATTGTTATACTATTA
Organism: Cetorhinus maximus; assembly: GCF_964194155.1. Taxonomy (NCBI): domain Eukaryota; kingdom Metazoa; phylum Chordata; class Chondrichthyes; order Lamniformes; family Cetorhinidae; genus Cetorhinus; species Cetorhinus maximus. The sequence goes on along the minus strand of NC_135905.1, from coordinate 8,629,816 downwards.
TAAAACATACATGGTCAGATGACCCTGATGACAAACCAAAGTACCTGCCACTACTGGTGGCAATAGGCATCAAAAGCACCAGCACTAACAACAAACCAAGCCTGGGCTGGCAGCAGTGGAGCATGCTTTTCTTGGGCGCCAGCAAAGTGTGTGAAGCAGTTTCCTGCTTGCCAACCTATACAGATCTTCCAAAGTCACTGGTGTCCGGTTTTTATTTGACCTTGTGATGTTAACGTTGCTGGCAAGGCCAGCGTGTATTGCCCATCCCCAATCGCCCTTGAGAAGGTGTTAGTGAGCTGCCTTCTTGAGTCGCTTCAGTCCCTTTGGTGTAGGTACACCCACAACAGTGCTGTTAGGGAGGGAGTTCCAGGATTCTGACCCAGCGAGACAGTGAAGGAATATAGTTCCAATTCTGGATGGAGTGTGGTTTGGAGGGGAACTTGCAGGTGGTGGTGTTCCATTCATCTGCTGCCTTGTCTTTCTAAGTAGTAGAGGTTCTGGGTTTGGAAGGTGCTGTTGAAGGAGTCTTGACGATTTGCTGCAGTGGATCTTTTAGATGGTATACATAGCTGCCACCGTACGCCAATAAAGTAGTAAGTGAATGTTTAAGAAAGTGGACGGGATGCCAATCAAACAGGCACTTTGTCTTGGATCGTGCCAAGCTTGAGTGTTGTTGGAGCTGCACTCATCCAAGCAGGTGGAAAGTATTTTAGACACTTCTGTCTTGTCGATGGAGGAGGGTCTTTGGGGAGTCAGGTGGTGAGCTACTTGCCACAGAGTTCCCAGTCTCTGACCTGCTCTTATAGTCACAGTATTTATGTGACTGGTCCAGTTCAGTTTCTGGTCAATAGTAACCTCCAAGATGTTGATAGTGATGGATTCAGCGTTGGTAATGCCATTGAACATCAAAGGGGGGACAGTGAGATTCTCCCTTAGGAACATAGGAGGAGTAGGCCATTCAGCCTATCGAGCCTGCTCCACCTGCAATACAATCATGGCTGATCATCCACTTCGATGCCTTTCCCCCACACTAACCCCATATCCCTTTATGGTCATGGATAGTTAGAAATCTGTCAATCTCTGCTTTAAACATACTCAATGACTGAGCTTCCACAGCCCTCTGGAGGAGCAAATTCCAAAGATTCACAACCCTCCAAGAAAAAAAAAAATCTCTCCTCATCTCAGTCCTGAGTGGCTTCCCCCAATTTTGAAATGGTGTCCCCTCGTTCTATACTCCCCAACCAGGGGAAACATCTTACCTGCATCTACCCTGTCTATCCCTTTAAGTATTTTGTAGGTTTCAATAAGATCACCTCTCATTCTTCGAAACTCTAGAGAATACAGGCCCAGTTTCCCCAATCTTTCTTCAAAGTCCTGCCATCCCAGAACAAGTCTGGTGCACCCTTGTTGCACTCTATGGCAATAATATCCTTCCTAAGGTAAGGGGATAGAAACTACACACAGCACTCCAGGTGCAGTCTAACCAAAGTTCTATGCAATTGAAACAAGACTTCGCTACTCCTGAATTCAAATCCTCTTGCAATAAAGGCTTCATTACCATTAGCCTTCATAATTGCTTGCTGCACCTACATGTCCATAAGTCACTGAAAGCTAACAAGGACACCCAGGTCCCTTTGTACATCAACACTTTCTAATCTCTTACCATTTAGGAAATACTCCGCACATCTGTTCCTCCTCCCAAAGTTGATAACCTCACATTTTTCCACATTATATTCCATTTGCCATGTTCTTGCCCACTAAGTCTGTCCAAATCCCCTTGAAGCCTCTTTGCATCTTCCTCACAACCCAAATTCCCACATAGCTTTGTGTCATCCACGAACTTGGAAATATTACATTTGGTCCCCACATCCAAAATCATTGATATATATTGTGGACAGCTGGGACCCAAGTGCTGACCCTTTATGTACCCCACTAGTCACAGCCTGCCAATGCCAAAATGAGCCATCTATTCCTACTCTGTTTTCTGCCTGTTAACCAATCCTTAACCCATGCCAGTATATTACCTCCTATCTCATGTGCTTTAATTTTGCTAACCAACCTCCTGTGGGGGGCTTTATCAAAAGCCTTCTGAAAATCCAAGTATACTACCTCCAACAACTCCCCTTTATCAAGTCTTAACATCCTCAAAAAACACCAACAGGCTTGTCAAACATGATTCTACATTCATAAATCCATGCTGACTGTGCCCAATCAGATCATTATTATCCAATTATCCATTTATCACATCCTTTATAATAGATTCTAGCATTTTCCCTACTACTGATGTAAGGCTGACAAGGCCTGTAGTTCCCCATTTTCTCTCCCCCTCCCTTCTTAATTAGTGGGGTGACATTTGCTACCTTCCAACCTGTAGGAACCATTCCAAAGATGATTACCAATGCATCCACTATCCCCATAGCTACCTCTTTCAACACTCTGGGGTGTAGAATATCAAGTCCCGGGGACATATCAACCTTCAGTCCCATTAATTTCTCCAATACAATCTTCGTAGTAATAAAAATTTCCTTCAATTCCTCATTCTCCCTCGTCCCATAGATCTCCAATTCCAGGAGATTTCTTCCATCTTCCTCAGCGAAGACAGACACAAAGAAATCATTTAGGATCTCTGCCATTTCGCTATTTCCCATTATGAATTCTCCTGACTCTGCCTGTAATGGACCCACATTTGTCTTAGCCAAATGTTTCCTTTTTACGAACCTACAGATGCTTTTAAAGTCTGTTTTTGTGTTTTTGGCTACTTTGCATTCATATTCTATTCTCCCTTTATCAGTTTCTTGATCCTCTTTTGCTGTATTCTAAAGTCCTCCCAATCCTCAGGTTTACTACTGCTACTGGCAACTTTATAGGTCTTTTCTTTCAATCTTATGCAATCCTTAACTTCGTTAGCCATGGTTGACTGACTTTTCATTTTGGGTTTTTGTGCCTTGAAGGAATGCATAATTTCTGTAAACTGTGTAATAATTCTTTAATGACTATCCATTGTCTGTGTACCGTCATGCCTTTTAATGTATTTTCCCAATCCACCTCAGCCAATTTGCTCCTCATACCTTCATAATTTCCATTGTTCAAACCCTGGCTTCAGACTGAACTACCTCACTTTCAAACAATGTAAAATTCTATCATATTATGGTCACTCATCCCTAAAGATCCTTTTACAATAAGATTAGTAATTAGGTCTTTCTCATTACATAACTTAGATCTAAAATAGGCTGTTCTGTAGTCAGTTCCTCAATATACTGATCTAGAAAACCATCCCTAACACACTCCAGAATCTTGTCCTCCACAGCATTGGTGCTCATTCAGTTTACCCATTCTATATGCAGATTCAAGTCACCCATGATTACTGTATTACCCATGCTATGCTTATCCAATCTCCTGATTAATACCATGCCCCACACGACCACAAAGTTTGGTGGCCTATAAACAACTCCTACCAATGTTTGTTGCCCCTTGCTGTTTCTTAGCTCCACCCAAACAGATTCCACATTTTGTTCTTCCAATCTGCGATCCTCCCTTATTAATGTACTGATCCCATCCCGTATTATCAGCACAATACCACCTCCTTTTCCTTTTTGCCAGTCCTTCCTAAATATCAAATATCCTTGAATATTCAGTTCCCAGTCTTGCTCACTCTGTAGTCTTGTTTCCGTAATGGCAATTAGATCATAGACATCTACCTCTATTTGTGCCTTTTAATCATCTACTTTGTTGTGAATGCTGCGTGCGTTCAGGTAGAGCACCCTTAAATTTGTTTTTTTTTTGACATTATTCCACATTCTAAGCCTAGTTGATGCTCACCTGTGTTTTGTCTGCCATCTAATTTCACATACTACACTACTGATGAACTCCAGCAGTGATATATTGGGACTGTGATGATTGTGGTTGTTGAAGGCTGACCACCTCTGTTTGTGCTAGGTATGACTCCAACCAGTGGAGAGTTTCCACCCCCCCCACCCCCGTCGATCCCTCCCACCCCACGTCACACACACACACACACACACACACCCCCCCCCTCCCCCCGCCCCACCCACCCACCATTCTCACTGGCTTCAATTTTGCTAGGGTTCCTTGATGCCACACTCGGTCAACTGCTGCCTTGGTGTCAAGAACAGTCATTCTCACCTCACCTCTGGCAGCCAGCATATGGCAGTTATTTAGACAATTTCAGCCCAAAAGCAACTGCAAGTAATGGGTTATGGAGCTTGTCTGAGAGCGAGCGTGAGAGTGAGCCTCAGCCTGAAGAAGTGACCTTTTGTGAGTTTGAAAATACAGCCAGTGGAGCCAACTCAATGACATAACATTGTAGCATTCCTTTCAACTGACCACATACAATATTTTTTACTCCACCTCTGCACAGTGGAATTCCTTTAGAGCCAGTACAGCATTTACTTACCTGTAACTGCATATTAGTGTATAAAAAACCTAAGTCATTCCTGCAGATTAAAATTTCTCCAGTTTCAAGTTAGAAAGCCATCCTTCTCTGCTCCAGCATCAACTCCATCTCCCTTGATGGCTGCCACCTCAGACTGATTCCATAGGAACAGAACCTTGGTGCTTTACTCAACCTCGGTTTTCTCTCTCATATCCAACCATTCACCAAAACTGTTTCAGTAGAGACCTTAAACTATTTTTTTGTATTTAGGATACATAAAGGCAAGTGGCTGTTCGGTAACAAAAACCATCGCTGCCCCAACACGTAAAAACTCAGTGCACACACTAATCACTTTGCAGCTAGATATCCAAATGCTCTCCTTGTCAACTACGAGAAGCATAACTGAGACTTGATAGCTTTGTGACTTTTTGATAAGACCTTAAACCAACATCTGCTTGCTTGAATGGATGTAAAAGATCCCATGGCACTATGCTGCAGAGGAACAGAGATGTTATACCCAGCATCCTGGCCAATAATTATCCCTCAATCAACAAATACACGAAAAAAATTCTGGTCATTATCACATTGCTGCTGTGGGAGTCTGCTGAGCACAACTGGCTGCTGCATTTCCTACATTACAACAATGACTGAACTTCAAAAAAATTCATTGGCTGTACAGCATTTGAGACATCCAGTGGTTATGGAATGCAAATCTATCTATCTTCCTACTTTGCTTTCTGTCTTTTTAAAATTATTTTACAGGATGTGGGCATCACTGGCTAGGCCAGTATTTATCACCCATGTCTAACTGCCCTCAAAGTGGTGGTGAGCCACCTTCTTGAACTGCTGCAGTCCACGTAGGTACACCCACAATGCTGTTAGGGAGGAAGTTCCAGGATTTTGACCCAGCAAGAGAAGCGGATGATATAGTTCCCAATCTGCTGACCAATCCTTAATCCATGTGAATAAAACACACAACTCCATGAATCCTAATATAAAGGCAAAATACTGCAGATGCTGGAAATCTGATACAAAAACAAAAATGCTGGAAAAGCTCAGCAGGTCCTCTACATTGGGGAGACCAAACACAGACTAGGCGACCACTTTGTGGAATGCCTTCGGTTTGTCCGCAAGCATGACCCAGACCTTCCTGTCGCTTGCCATTTCAAAACACCATCCTGCTCTCATGCCCATATGTCCATCCTTGGCCTGCTGCAATGTTCCAGTGAAGCTCAATGCAAACTGAAGGAACAGCACCTCATCTTCCGATTAGGCACTTTACAGCCTTCTGGCTGTAACATTGAGTTCAACAACTTCAGATCATCCCCACCCCCTTTATCTTATTCATTTTTATTTTTTAAATTTAAATTTATTTTTTTCCCCACTTATTTTCATTATTATATTTAAAATTTATTTCCATTTTTATTCATTGTTTTATCCCCAGCTTTTAACCTTTTCGATCTTTTTTCCCACCCCATCCCCTCTCTCCCCCCCCCCCCCCCCCACCACAAGGCCCATCTGTCACTTTCCAGAGTGCTTACCCTGTTCCTGCCATTATCACATTCTGCTTTCCATTCTTAATGTCACCATTAGCACCTCCTTTAGCCAGTATCACCACTATTAACAACCCTTTGACCTTTTGTTTATGACATCTTTCACAATCTCTCCTTTGCCTCCACCTATCACTGGCCTTCTATCCAGCTTCAACTGTTCCATGCCCCTTAAAAGGTATATATTTCACCACATTTTCTACTGCCCTTTAGCTCTAAAGGAGTCGTCTTTTGGACTCGAAACGTTAACTCTGTCTCTCTCCACAGATGCTGTCGGACCTGCTGAGCTTTTCCAGCATTTTCTGATTTTGTTTGTGGTCCATGAATCCTAATGTTGCATAATAGCCTCGTGTGGCACCTCATCAATTAAAGGCTTTTTGAAAATCCATATACCCACTGATACATCCATCTTACACCCTGAGAAAACTCTTAAAACATTGTTATACCAGAGTATCACAAGTTATACTAGTTTTACTTCTACAATGTAACAAGTTAACTAGATGGAGTATCACAAGTTATACTGGACAGTAATACAAGTTATACGTTATCCTACTAGAATATAACAAGTCAACTAGTTACAGTATAACGGGTTTATGATAACTAGTTCTAACGCTAGTTAGTTGTGTGTCTGGTCGGTGCCAGGTGCTTTGTGGCCTACTCGGCCAGGCTTCGTTCTCTTACTCACAGGGGACACGGGAAAGGTCGGGCTGGGAATAATCCGGGACCGAGCCGCCGCCGCCGGCTCCTCCGCCGCTGAAAAGTCCAAAACCGGCGCGTAACCCTCCCCCGGTTCCCGAGTTGTCCATATCTGAGTGTGTGTGTGTGGGTCTGCTTTCCTGAGGAAGTTGGAGTTTAAAAGGAACCGCAGACGAATCACCGTCACCTCCTGCCGGACCCCACACTCACCGACCGCGTGGAAACCATAGCAACCGCGCGACACTTTACAGCGGCCTGGCCACTTCACTTCACGGCGGCTGCCGTCACGTGACGGTGCCGCCGCCGCCGCCGCCGCCATGATGGTGAGGACGCCGCATTTGGTGATTCCCGTCAGCGCCAGAAGCGGGAAGTCAGTAAAGCGCATTCGCGCGTTTTATTTGTTTTCCTTCAAAAGAGACATTTTAAACTTGTTATGTGATTAGAAACTCAATCGCTGTTTAAGCAGCTTCCAGTCCCGGTCCGCAGGAAAACCCGGCGAAATGGAGACGGACTCTCCCGGGGCCTCTCTGGAGGTCGATCCCTCACTGGACACTGCCTCTGGACGTTAACCCCTCTCGCTGGACACTGTCTCCGGACATTGACTCCACTCTATGGGCGTTGACCCTTCTCCCTGGACACTGACAGTGGACGTTGACCCCTCTCTCTGGTCGCTGTCTCTGGACATTGATGCCACTCTCTGGACCCTGACCCCTCTCAACAAACACTTTCCCTGCACATTGACCCTCCTCCCTGGACTCTCTCTGCACATTGTACCCTCTCTGTGGACACTGTCTCTAGACATTGACCCCTCTCTATGGACTTTCCACACACTCTCCATGGACATTTTCTCTGGACATTGTTCCTTCTCTCTAGTGTATGAACATTGTACCTCTCTTGACACTGACCCTTGTCTCAATGAACACTGTCAGTGGACATTTTACCTTTTCCCTGTGGACATGGCTCTGGACTTTGCACCCTTTCTCTCTGGTCACTGGCTCTGGACATTGTCCCCTCTTTCTAAGGACACTATCTCTGAACATTACACCCTTTCTCCATGGTCATTGTCTCTTGACATTGCATCCTATCTCAATGGATTTGCACCCCCTCTCTCAGGAAACTGTCTCTGGACATTGACCCTTTTCCCAATGGACACTGGGTCTCTGGACACCACACCTCTCTGGACTCTGCCTCAATGTACATTGTGCCTCTCACTCTGACACTGGACATTGCCTATCTGGACACTGCTTGGCTTCTCTCTGGACACTGTACCGCTGAACATTGTGCCTCTAACTGCGTCATGGAGCACCCTTTTTTTTTAAGGTGCCACGCAATCACATAAGGATCGAAAACGGGGCCCAAGATGTGTGCTCACACGACCGAAGGGAAGTGCAAAGGATACAACCTTGGTAAAGGGATTTGTGAGTGCACAACTGGTGATTGCACATGTTATGGTGAGATAATGGCACAAATCCGTGTGCAATGCTGATTTGACATCACTGCTTCCATTTTCAAACCCCACAATCCAGTCACTGCCCTGTATTGACTTCCCGAAGCTGAGCACAACATTAAAAGGAACAAATTATTCCTCTACCGGTGCTATTTAAAGGGATCATGAATGGCTAGCAGGTTAGTTGCTGGATTATTTCTTCCAGCGGCTGGAGCTTTCCTAAAGTTTGTGTAGTCTTCCGGGATTGGTCTAGCAGGCCTTGAAGTAGTTTTTTTGTCATTTATTCATGGATCTATCTTTGGTCCCCCCTCCTATTTTTCATCTGCATGCTGCCCAACGGTGAATCATCTGAAAACAGTGTTAGTTCCTACATGTACGTCCAGTTCTCCCTCGCCACCAGCTGAATTCCTCCAGTATCTACTGTGGATAAGGGATGTTACTCCTTTCCGTGTGTAACGTTAAGACCTCTAGTGCATTTCCAGAAAACTTTGGTGCATGGTCCCTTGCATGTTCAGCCATTTCTCTAAGCATCACAGCATGCTGTCGCTTTTCAGAGGACTTCACCACTTCTTGCAGCTACCCTGTTAAGAAGTGTGGTCTGCCTTTAAATAGCTTTGGTTACTTGTGGTATTGAGCCCCCTGCTGATGTATACAGCCAGTGAACAGTATGGGTAGCGCTGACTGGACATAGCAGTTATGTAAGACAGGAACACAATGAACAGTGAGGATTAATTGCCTACTGTGATCCCTGTGCCCATTTTTGTGGGTTAGCTAATTTAACCCCCAGCTCTTCTCTCTCGAATACTGGGGTTAGCCAACTCAGGTTGGAGAAACCGGGGGTTTCATCCTAAAACTTTCATTTCAAACCAAATCTGTTGGTTCCAACCAACACAGATAAATAAATGAGTGCCCATTGTAAGCAATTAATTTATTGCTGAACTCATAGGTTCATCTTCCAATTTGAGGTCTTAACTGTTGTGGTTGTTTTATCACACCCGGTGTCCAAATGGAACTGAGTGTGAGGCAATGGCAGATTTTATGTTGCAGACTCAACACTTAGGAATTGTGTTCACTACAACCACTCCTTTAGAATCCTAGAATATTACAGTATAGAAGGAGGCCATTTGGCCCATTGTGTCTGGGCAGGATCTCTAAGAGCTACTCAGCTAGTTCCACTCCCTCCTTTTCCCTGTAGCCCTGAATATTTTTTCTCTTCAGATAATTATCCAATTCCTTTTTGAAAGCCATAATTGAATCTGCCTCCACTACACTTTCAAACAGTGCATTGCAGATCCTAACCGCTTGCCCTCTGGTTCTCAATTCTTTCACCAATGGGAATAGTTTCCCCCTATTTATTCTGTCCAGACCATTCATGATGTCGAACACCTCAATCAAATCTCCTCTCAACCTTTATGGGAACAGTCCCAGCTTTGCCAATCTATCTTCGTAATTGAAGTCCCTCACCATGGAACCATTCTCATTAATCTTTTCTGCATTCTCTTCAATGCCTTCACATCCTTCCTAAAGGGTGGTGTCTGGAATTGAACATAATGCTCCAGTTGAGGCAGAAGCAGAGTTTTATGAAGGTTCACCATAACTTCCTTGCTTTTGTGCTCTATGCCTCTATTTGTAAAGCCCAGGATCTGGTATGCCTTATTGCTTTCTCAACATGTCCTGCCACCTTCAACAATTTGTGCACACATACAGTAGTGTTTCCAACATTATAATGGTGACAACACTTAAGTATTTTGTTGGCTGTACAGTGCCTGGATGAGAGCAACATTCAAGAAGCTCGACACCATCCAGGACAATGCACTTGACTGGCATTCTATCCACCACCTTCAACATTCACTCCCTCCACCACCAACGCACAGTGGCAGTCGTGTGTACCATCTACAAGATGCACTGCAGCAACTCACCAAGGCTCCTTCGACAGCACCTTCAAAACCCATGACCTCTACCACCTAGAAAGGTAAGGGCAGCAGATGCATCACCTGCAAGTTCCCCTCCAAGCCACACACCATCCTGTCTTGGAACTATATCGCTGTTACTTCACTTCACAAAATCCTGGAATTCCCTCCCTAACAGCACTGTGGGTCTACCTCCACCACATGGACTGCAGCGGTTCAAGAAGGCAGCTCACCACCACCTTCTCAAGGGCAATTATGGATGGGCAATAAATGCTGTCCTAACCAGTGACACCCATATCCCATGAATGAATAAACAATTTAAAAAAGTGCTTTGGGATGTCCTGAAGTTGTGAAAGGTGCTACAAGTTATTTCTTTCTCTCTCATTCTATTATTCTCTTTCTTGCGTTCCCTTCTTTCCTTTTGAAACATGTGTGACATTGCCTGTCCCTTACATTGAATGTTGAAATAAATACCTCTGAGGGGCTTTGGTGGGTTGGGTCATTCGCACAGCAGTTTGAATAAACACAGGCAGCAGTTTTTCCTTCAAAAGCTTTTATTTTTATGGAAGAATTAACACATCACAGCACTTACTGTTTGCCTAAAATTCATTTCTGAGCTGGGGATGCAGCCAGCATTAACTTTAGTCAAAGAAATAATCCCGTATTCTTGTCTTCTCAATCCAGGGGAAGTAGGCAGTAGTTCTGGTAAACACACTGGGCTTGTTCTCAACTGTGCAGCCAATGGGTCCGAAACTGACCACTCCATGGACTTCCCACTTGTGTGAGCCAAGCTGACAGAGGAGAGGACCACCAGAGTCTCCCTGAAACACAAGATACGGCACAATGGATCCCAGTAACACACCATTAAACACAGTGGATCCCAGTAACATGCCAGTAAACACAGTGGATCGCAGTAACACAACATTAAACACAGTGGATCCCCATAACACACCATTAAACACAGTGGATCCTCACAACACATCATTAAACACTGAATCCCAGTAAACACAGTAGATCCCAGTAACACATCATTAATGCAGTCGATCCCACACTATCAGATGTAGTGAATAAGCACATTGGCCGATTTCCACCTGCATAAAAGTGCTGAAGCCACCTACGCTTTCTACTGCTCCTCCAATGGTGATCCGCAGATTCAAGACAGATGGTGATCCTTCTGGTCCTAGAAGCTCAGGGTGGAGCATTTACTGTAAGCTACCTGAAGGGTCTCTGAAATGTAATTCTGCCTGTCATATGAAACTTCGAAACTTAAAGTTAAATTGTCCCTGACTTTTTAAAGGGGTGAAATGGGGAGGAAGATGTTAAAATCCAACCTATTTCCTTCCAGTTACCTGGCAGGCAGCAGGAGGTCCCTCTGTATCTTTGTAACCAGCACATATCATCGTGTCCCGCACTCGGTCCCCCCAGAATTTCTTCAGTTTGCAGGTTTGGTGATCAATGACTGGCAACCTGGCTTGGTTCAGCACTTCAGACAATGTGACATTTTCCTTTTGTCCTGTTTTATAAAAGGAAAAAGACTTCCATGTTACTTGGTTGGCTTAATTCTTCGCTCCTACTCAGGGCTGGAATGACTTTGTTTAGTTTTACCGCGCTGTGTGTTACTTAAGCTTGGAATTGCTGAAGTATGAATATATATCCAACCATAGCTCAGCTGGAGCCCTCTTGACTTTGAGTCAGATAGGTGTGAGCTCCAGAGCCCTCAGTCAGGGCAACATTCCAGTGCAGTACCTACGGAGGTGCCTTCTTTTGGATGAGGTGTTAAACTGAGGTCCTGTCTGCCCTCTCAGGTGGATATAAAAGATCCCATGCACTATTTCGAAGAAGAGCAGGGGAGTTATCCCCAATGCCATGGCTAATATCTAGCCCTCAATCAACATCACTAAAACAAGAATCATTTTTGTTTGTGGGAACTTGTTGTACATTAATTGGCTGTGGTGTTACTTACACTAGCGAATACACTTCGGAAGCCCTTTATTCCCTTAATCCCCTTTCCCAGGCCTCATTCATCCTTAGAAGCTGTTCATTTGTGACATCATTCTAGTTCTGTCGAAAGGTCATCAAACTGAAACGTTAACCCTATCTTCCTCTCTCCACCAATGCTGCCTGACCTGCTGAGCTTTACCAGCATTTTCTGTTTTCATTTACGATATCCAGGGGAAGTTGCTGGTGTAGTGGTAATGTCACTGGACTAGTAATCCAGAACTTAAATTCAATCAATAAATCTGGAATATTTAGTTTTTTAACTAAAGTTAGTCTCTCTCAGTAATGGCGACCATGAAATTATCATCAATTGTTGTCCTTTAGAGAAGGAAATCTGCTGTCTTTACCCAGTCTGGCTTAAATGTGACTCCAGACTCTCAAAAATGTGATTGACTCTCAGCTACCCTCTAAAATGGCCTAGCAAGCCACTCAGTTCAATGGCAATTAGGAATGAGCAACAAATGAGCCCACATCCCAAGAAAGGATAAAGAAAAAAAAACTTGACCACAGCAGCTGTGGGATCACAGAAAGGCCTGAGAGTAGGTAGTGGGCCATCAACATGCCAGATATTCAGCAAGTGATGTCAGCAATTGAACATCTGTACACAGTCAGAATTCAAGGGGTCTGGGAGAGAGGCCCACTTACAATAGAATAGGTGCATGGAAGATTCCTTATGGAACATTCTTTTTGAATTGATGCAGAGATTTAAATTGGTAAAAAGGAACAAATTTAGAGCTGAGATTAGCAAGTTCATTGTCACACAAGGAATGATCTGGACACAGAACAGATATATCTGGATAGACCCTGAAATCAATTGGGTTGGGGGATCTTCAGGGTGGATAAATGAAGATCAGCTGAATAGCGATATAGCTGTGCCAGTTCTTGTGCTTCTAATACACACTGAGAGATCTGATCAATGTAATTATGGCCCTTGTGGGGCTGATGCAGTCATGCTGGACCTTGTGCTTTGTGGAGAATGAACAGTCACATCCATATCTCCCTGATGCACAGTAGTGCGATGTAAGAACATCAGATCATAAAAAATAGGAGTAGGCCATCCAATCTGTTCTGCTATTCAATAAGATCATGACTAATCTGATTTTGGCCTTAACTCCACTTTTCTGCCTGCCCCATATAACCCTTGACTCCCTTGTAGATCAAAAATCTGTCTAACTCAGCCTTGAATATATTCAATGCCCCAGTTAGCCCATCCTCATGTCCACTTGTCTGTACAACTTCAGTCTGCATCCAGCAATAGGAAATGGGAATTCTCTGTATTCCTGAAAAAACAGAAAGAAATGCAGGACTTGTGGCCCATGGAGCTTATGCGGACAAGTAGGCCTGAACTTCCTTGAGGGCTCTCACACAAGTGTTTACAACCACCTTTTCTCTACAATTACCCAGAGTAACTCAGATGGGAAGACAATGAGCTTAGGCACCTTTGTAGCGTAGAAGTGAGTGACCAACTACATCGTCAGTCCTTTCCTGTGATGTTGTGACCAAGGTTCCACAGCTGCCCAATTCTGTCCAAACTCTATTGTGGTTTGGTTGCAAGTCAATCAGATGGATAGCTGGGCATTCTGCACAAGGGATGTCTTATCATTTTGATTGTTTTCAAAACAACGTGAGAAGGGCCACTTTACACCAATTTCTTTGCAAAGTAGATGATAAAGGAAACAATAATTGTCAAAGATAATGTGTGGCAAATATTTTTGAAAGCTTTGGAAGACCTCAAGGGTGACTTCTAGCCCATGGTACAGTATTCTTTCTTTTGAAGGAATCTTCATTTTCATACAGAAACAAAGAATAGGAAAAGACTAATGGGTCCAACAAGCCTGGACCCATCCTGTCGTGTTGTAATGTTGGCATTCCTGACCCCAATTCCCTCCTCCACCAAGCCAGGTGCCCAGACCCTGAAAGAGGCGAAACAAAACACAGAAAAATAAAACTGGTCAATTTAGGTGGAGGCAACTTCCATGAAATTTCTTTCAGACTCTCAAAGATCATCAACCCAGTTCCCGGAGACCATGGTGACTGGACGACACAGTACAGACTAGAATGATAGATTGGTTACAGCATAGAAGGAGGCCATTTGGCATGTTGTGTCAATGCGAGCTCTCTGTAAATGCAAATGCTAGCCCCTGCCTTTTCCCTGTAGCCCTACAATTTTTTTCTCTTCAGATAATTATCCAATTCCCTTTTGAAAGCCAGACCCCTCCCTGTTTTCGATTTGGACTTATGCTCGAGAGGCAATAGAAAAGTATCACAATGCTTTCACCCACTGAATCCTGGTTCCTCAAGCTGTTCCCTTACCTCTGGTGGCGCCCCAGCCTGTGGCCCAGCACAGGTGCCCAGGACGCAGTTGGCTGGTCTTCCCAGGCATGCAGGCATATCGGACATAACTGGTTTGTGGAATCTCCACTGCTGATCTGACCATGGCGATATCATAGTCAATTTCATTGAGGAGTGGATAGCGGAAGCGTTCATGTCTGTAGATTTTTTTCACACGATAGACCTTCTCTGTCCGTTCAGTACGATTCAGGTTGTGTTTACCGAGGACAATACGCCAATTCGCAGCATCCTCCGCTTTGCCTCTGGAATGGACAATGGTTTGGGTCAAGGGTTAAGCTTCCAAGATAAATGGTTTCATGCTGGAATTGCTGAATTGTCATGGGCCGTAACTTCTGAGATCTAGGGCATCGTATCTCGGGGGTACCCCAAAGATGCGCTGGGGGACCCCCATCCCCAGAGATTCCCAGGTAAGATTTGCATGACAATTGCCTGGGAAATGCAAACTTCCCATGGGCGATTGCCTTGCACTGGGGATCATCCGAAAATTGTGATTTATTTATTGCCCATCCCTAATTGCCCTTGCTCAGAGAGCATTTAAGGATCAACGATATTGCTGTGGCTCTGGAGTCACATGTAGGTCAAACCAGGTAAGGACAGCATATTTCCTACCCTAAAGAACATTAGTGAACCAGATAGGTTTTTACGACAAACAGCAATGGTTTCATGGTCATCATTGGACTTTAATTCCAGATTTTTTTATTGAATTCAAATTCCACCATCTGCTGGGCAGGAATCGAAACCCATGTCCCTAGAGCATTACCCTGGGTCTCTGAATTACTAGTCCAGCAACAATACCACTACGCCATCGCCTCCCCTTAAATCGCAAACTTCGGATTGTTCCAACTGTGTTACATCAATATTTACGCAGAAAAGGTTAGAAGAATTAAAACCAATTTTAACTTCTGGGTAACCATTGTGCAGACCCACACTGACCGCTCCCCACCCCACTCCATGACTCCCCTCACATCCAGAAACCCGAGGGTCTCCCAAACTCCTCGACTACTCCCCCCACCAAAGGACTCTCCCAGTCACCCCCTCCGGGACTCCCACCTCCATGAAACATGGAACTCCAACACCCGCCTCTCCACGGTTCCCCACGGGACTTTCCCAAACCCCCAACCACCACCATCACCCCCCCCCCCCGACTCGACCTGACCCAACCCAACCGGAGCTCCCACTGGCAAGGCCCGACCCATCCCCTCCCAAAGCCCGACTCAACCCAACTCCCCCCCCCTCCCCCCTCCTAATAAGGCCCAATCTGACTTCCCCCCTCCCCAAGGCGCAGCGCAACCTCTCCCACCAGCAAATCCTACCCACTTTATATGCTTACTATGTCAAAGACCTTTAAGCCTGGCTGGACCTTTAAACTTACCTGGCTTAAGGCAGGCAGTGCTGCAAAAAAGGGGGCATAGCTTACTAACCTTCGACTCCACAGCACCTGACACACTGCACTGCCCAGATCTCGCCCAACCTGAGTCGGAAGGTTGGGTGAGATAGGATCGGCTGGAATTTTAGATAAGAGCATTTGAGTGAAGTGGCAATCTGACTCAATTGCCACTCCATTAGAAGTTACAGCTCCTTTTTAAACATAAGTGGAGGTGTCTGTACACTGACCAGTGTCTCCATCACCTCCTGGTGCTTTGTTACACTTTAGTATTGATCCTTAAGGTAGTGTAGGGACAGACATGGAGCCCTTCCCACACCCCTGCCCCAACCATCCCCCCACCCCCTCACAAAGAATGGTATGAGTCACTGAAATTGCAAGAGTCACAAGCTTCATGGCCTGTGGCATTGACCCTGCTGGAGTACATTGAATGGGCATCCCAGGGTCCAATGGGTACCCATGCCACTTAGGAGCATTGTGGCACCTTCCAGCTCTACCACTGATGGAAATTCTGGCACCTACTGTCTGCGGGAGTGGAGTTCCTGGTGTCTCAAGACCATGCCTCCCTCCAAAAAATAAGGTCCATGCCTCTTCTGCCACCTCTACAAAGAGGCCAATAATATTTTTTTAAAAGGATATTTGACCCCCAGGAGTCCAAGAATCTAGGCTGGCTTGGACCAAGTGGGGCACATGCAGGTCTTCGACCTTGTGCAAGGCCCCAGTTGGCTCAGGGAAGCAAGAACTCATAGGATAGGGAGTCCCTGCCCTGGCCATGCCCCCAGCTCAGGCCTAAGATGCATTTGTATGGAGTAAGGCTAAACATCTCAGGGTCTTGGCCTATATCTGGGTTCTTCTGCCTCAGTCCCACTGGAATTATGCCTGAAGGGACAAACAAATTTGATTTCCTTTGCTTTCATTGATATGTAAAAAAACATAATGGACATTCTGGAGGTGCTGGCCAGAATCTTCCAATTCTCCTCAGAAACGGGGTGGTGCCAGAGGACTGGAGAATTGCAAGTGTTAACCCTTGTTCAAAAAAGGATAAGCCAAGCAACTACAGGCCAGTTAGCTTAACCTCAGCGGTGGGAAAACATTTAGAAACAATAATTCAGGACAAAATTAAGAGTCGCTTGGACAAATGTTGGTTAAAGAAAGCCAGCATGGATTTATTAAGAGCCAATTGTGTTTAACTAACTTGCTTGAGATTTTTGATGAAGTAACAGAGAGGGTTGATGAAAGTATTGTGACTGATGTGGTGTATATGGACTTTCAAAAGGCATTTGATAAAGTGCTGCATAACAGGTATGTAAGCAAAGCTGAAGCTCATGGAGTAAATGGAAGAGTATCAGCATGGATATGAAATTGGGTGAGTGAGAGAGAATGGTGGTGAACGTTGTTTTTTGGGCTGTGTCAGTATTAGGACCGCTGCTTTTCTTGATTTATATTAATGACCTAAACGTGGGCATACAGGGTGCAATTTCAAAATTTGCTGATGACACAAAACTTGGAAGTATTGTGAACTGTGAGGGGGATAATGATAGTGTTCCTTCAGCAGCTCGTAATAGGCAGAGCTCATAATGTGACTCATTTATGCTTGCTAGAAGCGACATATATTCATACACAGGTGCCCATTCTCTGCAAGCTAAAGGAATATGTTCAAGCCTTGCGCCTTTTTTGAATTATCCAGAAGCATGGGGTGCCTATAGTTTCCTGTTGTTTTCTCCATGGCAATGCCTTGGCCAATCATGTTGACTTGCTGACCAATCAGCACCCCTTTTCTTCTGTAGTATAAATTGTGATCGTTTGAAATCTGGCATTCTTGCGTTTGTCCTGATGAGTGCAAGATGAAAAGCTTTGGCGACATGTCTCTCTTTTCAGCAAGATTCACATTCTGTACGACCAAGCAACTGATAGTGATAAACTTCAAGAGGACGTAGATAGACTAATTGACTAGAAAAATGGCAGATGAAATTTAATGCAGAGAAGTGTGAAGCGGTTCATGTTGGTAGGAAGTATGAGGAGAGGCAATATAAACTAAAGTGTACAATTCTAAAGGGGGTGCAGAATCCAGGTGACTTGGGAGTTTATATGCATAAATCGTTGAAGGTGGAAAGGCAGGTTGAAATAGCAGTTAATAAAGCATACGGGACCCTGGGCTTTATAAATAGGGGCATAGAGTACACAAGCAAGGAAGTTATGATAAACTTGTATAAAACACTGATTTGGCCTCAGCTGGAGTATAGCATCCAGTTCTGGGCACCACATTTGAGGAAGAATGTGAAGGTATTAGAGAGAGTGCAGGAATGATTCCAGGGATGAGGAACTCTAGCTACATGGATAGATTGATTGGAGATGCTGGGACTGTTCTCCCCAGAGAAAAGAGGATTAAGAGGAGATTTTATTGAGGTGTTCAAAATTGAAAGTTCTGGACAGAGTAGATAGGGAGAAACTAGGCTGAAGAATCAAAAACCAGAGGACATTGATTTAAGGTGATTGGCAAAAGAAGCAATGGCGACATAAGGAAAAACGCTTTTACACAGTGAGTGGTTAGGATCTGGAATGCACTACCTGAGAGTGTGGTGGAGGCAGATTCAATTGAAGCCTTCAAAAAGGAACTGGATAATTATCAGGAGAGCAACGATTTGCAGGACTATGGGGAAGAGGTGGGTGAGTGGGACTAAGTGTGTTGTTCTTGCAGGAAGCCAGCATAGACATGACCAGCCAAATGGTCTCCTAATGTGTTGCAACTATTCTATGATTCTATGTTAATGACAGATACCACCACCAATTGAATAATCCAGTCACATTATCACCAATTCTGTTTACAGATCCACTGGAACCTTAATACAGACACACTTCACTAGTCCTAATGCGATGTGTTATTCAAATACAGTGCCCCAAGCTTTTGTTCACTTACTTTTGAAAGCAATGTGCGGCAGTCAGGACCCAGCGTTTGTGAATGAGGGTCCCACCACATACATGGTTGTAGAACCTACTCCCCCTGGAGCGCACCTAGCAAGTGAGAAAGAAAAGTTACTCTACAGTCTTATGGCTAATGGTTACATATGACCCTCAGAGATTGGGTAATGGGTGTAGGAGACCACAATGGGGAGATCAAACAAAGATGGGTGACTGCTTTCCGGAACACCTAAGTTCAGTCTGCAAGCATGACTTTGAGTTTCTTGTCACTTGTCATTTTAATTCTCCACCTTAGTCCCATTCTTTCCTCTCCGTCCTTGGCCTGCTACAGTGTTCCAATGAAGCTCAATGTAAGCCCGAGGAACAGCATCTCATCTTTTGACTCGGCACTTTACAGCCATCTGGACTCAAAGTTGAGTTTCAACAATTTAGATCATAGCTGCTCCCTCCATTTTGTGCTTTTTTTGCTTTTCTTGGGTTCTCGTTTCCTTCTAATTCCTTCACTTTGCGTTCGGGCGGCTGCTAACCAGCCATCCACGCCTCATCTGGACACATCTTTTGTTTTTTTACTATTCTATACTAGGACCACCAAAACAACTTGTCATTTAATCTCTTCTGTTACCTGATCACAGACCTACCCTTTTGTTCTACCTCCCCTTCCCACTTGCGCTTACTCAAAACTTATTGCATTTCTATCTTTCCTCAGTTCTGATGAAGGGTCATCATCGACCTGAAACGTTAACTCTGTTTCTCTCCGCACATGCTGCTTGGCCTACTGGGTATTTCAAGTATTTTTGGTTTTTAGTTTCAGATTTCCAGCATCTGCAGGATTTTGCTTTTGTAACCAACTTTCATTATCCACCTGCCTGGAAGAAACAAATTAAAACATTTTTCACTTCTTTCATGGGATGTCAGCATCACTGGCAAGGCTAGTATTTGTTACTCATCCCTAATTGTCCTTGAGAAGGTGGTGGTGAGCTGCCATCTTGAACCGCTGCAGTCCATGTGGTGTAGGTACACCCACTGTGCTGTTAGGGAGGGAGTTCCAGGATTTTAACCCAGCGATAGTAAAAGAATGATGATATAGTTCCAAGTCAGGTTGGTGAGTGGCTTGGAGGGGAACTTGCAGGTGGCGTTGCTCCCATGTATCCGCTGCCCTTGTCCTTCTGAGTGGTGGAGGTCACGGGTTTGGAAGATGCTGTCAAAGGGGCCTTGGTAAGTTGCTGCAGAACATCTTGTTGATGGAACACAGTGCTGCCACTGTGCTTCAGTGGTGGAGGGAGTTTAATGTTTAAGGTGGCGAATGGGGTGCCAATCAAGCGGGCTGCTTTACCCCTGAATGGTGTCAAGCTTCTTGAGTGTTGTTGGAGGTGCACTCACCAAGGCAAGTGGAGAGTATTCCATCACACTCCTGAATTGCGCCTTATAGATGGTGGACAGGTTTTGGGGAGTCAGGAGGTGTGTTCCTTGCTGTAGGATTCCAGGTCTCTGACCAGCTCTTGTAGCCGTAATATTTATATGGCTAGTCCAGTTCAGTTTCTGGTCAGTAGTAACCCAAGATGTTGATGGTGGGAGATTCAAAGGTGGTAATGCTGTTGAATGTCAAGGGGAGATGATTATATTCTCTCTTGTTGAGAGGGTCATTGCTTGGCATTTGTGTGGCACAAATGTTACTTGCTACTTATCGGCCCAAGCCTGAATGTTGTCCAAGTCTTGCTGAATATGGACATGGTCTGCTTTGGTGTCCGAGGAGTTGTGAATTGTGCTGAGCACTGTACAATCATCCGCAAAAATCCCCACTTCTGAACTTATGATAGACGGGAGGTCATTGATGAAGCAGCTGAAAATGGTTAGACCATAAGACATAGGAGCAGAAATTAGGCCATTCGGCCCATCGAGTCTGCTCCGCCATTCAGTCATGGCTGATAAGTTTCTCAACCCCATTCTCCCGCCTTCGCCCGGTAACCTTTGATCCCCTTACCAATCAAGAACCTATCTATCTCGGTCTTAAATACACTCAATGACCTGGCCTCCACAGCCTTCTGTGACAATGAATTCCATAGATTCACCACTCTCTGGCTAAAGAAGTTTCTCCTCATCTCTGTTCTAAAAGGTCTTCCCTTTACTCTGAGGCTGTACACTTGGGTCCTAGTCTTTCCTACTAATGGAAACATCTTCCCCATGTCCACTCTATCCAGGCCTTTTAGTATTCTGTAAGTTTCAATCAAATCCCCCCTCATCCTTCTAAACTCCATTGAGTATAGACCCAGAGTCCTCAAACGTTCCTCATAGGTTAAGCCTTTCATTCCTGGGATCGTTCTCGTGAACCTCCTCTGGACCCCCTCCAGGGCCAGAACATCCTTCCTGAGGTACGGGGCCCAAAATTGCTCACTATGTTCTAAATGTGGTCTGACCAGTGCCTTATAAAGCCTCAGCAGCACATCCCTGCTTTTATATTCTAGTCCTCTCGAAATAAATGCCAACATTGCATTTGCCTTCCTAACTACCGACTCAACCTGCAAGTTAACCTGAAGAGAATACTGGACTAGGACTCTCAAGTCCCTTTGCACTCCAGATTTCTGAATTCTCTCCCCATTTAGAAAATAGTCTATGCTTCTATTCTTCCTACCAAAGTGCATGACCTCACATTTCCCCACCTTGTATTCCATGTGCCACTTCTTTGCCCATTCTCCTAACCTGTCCAAATCCTTCTGCAGCCTCCCCGCCTCCTCAATACTACCTGTCCCTCCACATATCTTTGTATCATCTGCAAACTTAGCCAGGATGCCCTCAGTTCCTTCATCTAGATCATTAATGTATAAAGTGAAAAGTTGTGGTCCCAATACTGACCCCTGCGGAACTCCACTAGTCACCGGCCGCCATCCTGAGAAGGACCCCCTTATCCTCACTCTCTGCCTCCTGCTAGACAGCCAATCTTCTATCCATGCTAGTACCTTGCCTCTAACACCATGGGCTCTTATCTTACTGAGCAGCCTCCTGTGTGGCACCTTGTCGAAGGCCTTCTGGAAGTTCAAGTAGATAACATCCATTGGCTCTCCTTTGTCTAACCTACTCGTTACCTCCTCAAAGAATTCTAACAGATTTGTCAGGCATGACCTCCCCTTGATGAAACCATGCTGACTTTGCCCTATTTTACCATGCACTTCCAAGTATTCTGAAATCTCATCCTTAATAATGGACTCTAAAATCTTACCAACAACTGAGGTCAGGCTAATCGGCCTGTAGTTTCCCGTCTTTTGCCTCACTCCCTTCTTAAACAGGGGGGTTACATTAGCGATTTTCCAGTCCTCTGGGACCCTCCCTGACTCCAGTGATTCCTGAAAGATCACCACTAACACCTCCACTATCTCTTCAGCTATCTCCTTCAGAACTCTGGGGTGTAATCCATCTGGCCCAGGTGATTTATCCACCTTCAGACCTTTCAGTTTTCCTAGCACCTTCTCCTTGGTAATGGCCACCATACTCACCTCTGCCCCCCCGACCCTCTTGAACTTTGGGGATGTTACTCGTGTCTTCCACCGTGAAGACTGACGCAAAGTACCCGTTCAGTTCCTCCGCCATTTCTTTGTTCCCCACTACTACTTCTCCAGCGTCATTTTCCAGCGGCCCAATGTCCACTTTTTCCTCCCTCTTACCCTTTATATATCTAAAAAAAAGGCCTTCTGGAAGTTCAAGTAGATAACATCCATTGGCTCTCCTTTGTCTAACCTACTCGTTACCTCCTCAAAGAATTCTAACAGATTTGTCAGGCATGACCTCCCCTTGATGAAACCATGCTGACTTTGCCCTATTTCACCATGCACTTCCAAGTATTCTGAAATCTCATCCTTAATAATGGACTCTAAAATCTTACCAACGACTGAGGTCAGACTAATCGGCCTGTAATTTCCCGTCTTTTGCCTCACTCCCTTCTTAAACGGGGGTTACATTAGCGATTTTCCATAAAAAAATTTTACATTAGCATAAGACCCTGAGGAACTCCTGCAGCAATGTCCTGGGCTGAGATGATTGGCCTCCAACAATCACAACCATCTCCTTTTGTGTTCTGTATGACTTCAACCAGTGGAGAGTTTTCCCCCTGATTCCCAATGACTTCAATTTTGCTAGGGCTTGTTGATGCCACATTCGGTCAAATGCTGCCTTAATGTCAGTGGTAGTCACTCTCTCCTCGTCTCTTGACCTTTGTTCATGTTTGGACTGAGGCTGTAATCAGGAGCTGAGTGGTGCAAACTGAGCATTGGTGAGCAGGTTATAACTGAGTAAGTGTTGTCTGATAGTACTATCAGCGACACCATCTGTCATTTTGCTGATGATCAAAAGTACAGTGTCAGGGCAGTAATTTGTCCTGCTTTTTGTGGACAATTTTCCACATTGTCAGGTAGTTGCCAGTGTTGTAAGTGTATTGGAACAGCTTAATTAGGCAAACAGCTAGTTCTGGAGCACAAGTCTTCATTCTACAACTGGGATGTGGTCAGAGCCCATTGCTTTTGTTGTATCCAGTGCCTTCAACCATTTCTTGAGATCATGTGTATAAACGTTTTTGAAAAGGCAATGCAGGCTTCTCTACAGTTTTTATTTCTTTACTTATTGGGCAAAGGGGCCTGTACACAGCAGAGATGTTTTTTCTGCAATCCCATGTTTCCTGTTATCTTGATTTTTCTCAAAGTAGGAAAATTATTGTCAACTGTGAACTGAATTCTTTGCATCACAGATGCCTCCCCTGATCTTAACCTAACACGCCCAGCAGGGCAAACGGTGGGTTTGGATCAGGTGTTCGCTTTACTCCCTTCTGCCCTTCTCAATTTTACACTGCATAGACTTGAATGTCAAATGGGTGTCTGACCATAAGTTGCCTAGTTCCTGCCAATTCATTTAAAATTGGGGCCGTGGTGGAAGAGTTAATTATCATGCAACTCATTTTACCAGGCAGCAGGCTCATGGGAAGGACAAGAGCAGCAGGCGCATGGTAACACCATCATCTTCAAGTTCCACACCCAAGTCACTTGCCATCCTGATTTAGAACTATATTGCCATTCCTTCATCATCACTGAGCCAAAATCCTGGAACTCCCTCCCTAACACCACACAGACTGTAGTGGTCCAAGAGGGCGCCTCACCACCACATTCTCAAGGGCAATTAGGGATGGGAATAAATTCTGGCCTTGCCAGCAATGTTCACACCCCCCCAAGAAGGAATTCAAAATAGGAGGGCACCCTACCCAACGGAATTGGTGTGAGTCCCTGAATCATTTTGACAGTCGGGTGTTCAATTGTATAATCTTGACAGCGACTGTGCAACTTGCCGATCAGAGAGGGGTGGGAAGGGGTGAGTGGGGAATCCAGTGGTGGTTCCTCAGAGCCGGTTGCAAGTGGAGGTTTAGAGTCAGAGACAAACCCAGAGAGAGGCATGGAGAGAACAGTAGCTGGCAGAAAGATTTCGATCACATTGTGGCAGCATTGCTCTCAATGTATGCGTGCTGTGCACACGTATGTGAGTTGCAAATCGGAGCCAAACCATGTTGTCTGCAGACAGTACTTGTTACCAAGTAGCAACTCTTTGGTTTGCCATGTGGCTGACACGCAGCTGGCACAGTGGACTCCCGCAGATTGAAGGCATCATGACTGCTGCCAGTATACCAGGCATTGACCTGTATGATGCACTGCTTATGCTCACATCAGCTGGATGTTGAGGGAGTGGAATCCTTTTTGGTTCTGGTACATGGCAGAGTTAGCATGCGGCATCTGCAAAGCAATGCAGTCAATGGGACCAAACACTTGTAGAATTGTGCCAACAGCTATAAGGAGTCAACCGGGAATTGATGGGTAGGTAGCTAATGAACCCTTTAAATTTCACTGCTGAGGCTGTCCTTCAAGATAATGAAAACAGAAAATGCTGGAAAAATTCAGCAGGTCTGGCAGCATCTGTGGAGAGAGAAACAAAGTTAACATTTCGAGTCCATATGACTCTTCTTCAGATAATACTTGAAAAAAGATAAATGTTAAAGGAGCAAGGGAATGTGACGGACTGGATAGCTCTTCCAAACAGCTGACACTGGAGCGATGGGCTGACCATGGTGTTCTCTATTCCAGAATACCCTCTTGCAGCAGATGTTTTCGATCCCAGACCGATGTATTGTTGTATATCAGTGCTCCCCATTGAGCCGTTTACCTGTAAAGAGACTTGCCATGGCCAGGAATGTGGACGTGCCTCATTACCGGATACGATCCTCCCAACAACGTTCGGCAAAAATTGGGGGATACCACAGTCCCTCGGCCAGTCTGAAAACCCAATAAATATAGATGTCAGCATGGACTGCTCTCAATATATAGCTGTCTGTCTCACACTCTATTGACCTGTTGGTCTATCTATGTAGGTTATACCTATCAGGAAAGATCAAACAGGCTGGAACTCCTTTCTCTTGAAAAAAACAAGGGTAGGAGGTAATCTGATTGAGCTCTTTAAGATTATGGAAGGGTTTGACAGAAGAGATGGAGAAAAGATGTTGTCACTTGTGGAGGGAACCTAAACAAGGGGCCATAAGTATAGGATGGTCACCAACAATTCTAATAGGGAATTCAGGAGAAACTTCTTCACCCAGAGAATGGTTAGAATACCACAAGAAGTATTTACGGTGAATAGCATAATACATTTAAGGGGAAGATGATAAAGTAAGAAACAGAAGGATATTCTGGTACAGTGAGATGAAAAGGGGTAGGAAGAAGCTGATTTGGGGTGTGAACACCAGCATAGATTAGATGGGATGATTGTCCTTTATTATTGTTGTAGGGTGGCTGAGTTGTATTATTAATGATAGAGTTGATCAGCAGACATTTCTTGGGTGGAAACTTTAAGTTTATTTACAATATACTCAGCAGTAACTACATGTGTGCTTTCAACTCCAACTTTATCTTTGCACTGATTGCTGAGGTAGCCTGTGCTACTCTCCTATTGGTTACTACAGATCATGTAATCTTGCCTAACAAGTATTATTCTTAAAGGTACATTACACATGAAATAAAACCATAATTACTGCATTCCTCCTCCTTTAACTCAGCTATACATATATTTACATGTACATATTTTTCAAGACAAAAGAATATATACACTGGGTAAGGAATTTACAAGTTCAGTCTTTCAGGTGGTTTCCTGGTACGTGTGGAAGGTCACATGTCCACAACTTCAGATTCTTTGTTAGGAACCTCCTTTTCCGGAGTTGCCTGAACATCAGGTGCTTCGTTGGGCACTTGCAGTTCTGTATCCTCAACTCTTACAGGAACATCAAACATGTCAGTTCTGGGTTGAGTAGCCTCAACAGGGAAACGCAGACCCGGTCATGATCATTGATGGAATCAAATCTTGGTGATTTGTCTCTCTCTTCCTTAAATGGTCCACATGTTTATGGATGACCTGGCCTTCCACCTCCATGTGGTAAGACAGAGGCCCAGTCACCACACTTGTTTCACCCGGTAATCATTTTGGTCCTTCCCTGAAGCTTTTCACATATACCGGCTCTCCCATGGTAAATTTCCTCTCGCAACTATGCCAGTGTGGTTTAGTTTTCTGGCTTCCCTGACTCCTTTCCACCTTCCCCTCTAAGTTCAGCATTTTTAAGCTCAGTCTCGTCCTGAGATGGTGTTTCAACAATAACTTCGTAGGTGTGACACCTGTTGTTGTATGAGGGCTGGTCCTGTAATGAAAAAGAAAGCGAGCTAGCTTGGTTGCCAAGGAATTGCCAGTTAGCTTTTTCATGCCTGTTCTGAACGTTTGAACCACCTTTTCAGCCAGTCTGTTTGAGGAAGGGTGGTACGGTGCAGTTTTCACGAGCGCTATCAAGCGGCACTTGCTTAGCAATAACTTGCTCATCGACATCCAGTTTGGGTTCCGCCAGGGCCACTCAGCTCCTGACTTCATTACAGCCTTGGTTCAAATATGGACAAAAGAGCTGAACTCCCGAGGTGAGGTGAGAGTGACTGCCCTTGACATCAAGGCTGCATTTGACAGAGTGTGGCATCAAGGAGCCCTAGCAAAACTGGAGTCAGTGGGAATCGGGGAAAACTCTTGGCTGCTTGGAGTCATACCTAGCACAAAGGAAGATGGTTGTGGTTGTTGGAGGTCAGTCATCTCAGCTGCAGAACATCACTGCAGGAGTTCCTCAGGGTAGTGTCCTCGACCCAACTATCTTCAGCTGCTTCATCAATGACCTTCCTTCCATCATAAGGTCAGAAGTGGGGATGTTCGCTGATGATTGCACAATCATCACGACTTCTCAGATACTGAAGCAGTCCATGTCCAAATGCAGCAACCATAATTACTACAACTATCTATCTAATTGTCTGCCTATCTACTTCTAGTATAAATCCTACTACTTTCTCTCAGATTTTCCTTTCTAGCAGACTGACTGGTCTTGCCAGTTATTGCACGTGAGCAACTAGGAAATGACTCTTCATCCCCCCTCCAAGAGGACGATCCTGGCCATTGCTTAAGGTTTCTCAACAATAACACAGTTGTGTTCGGCTCTAAACCAAAAGGACATTTACCCCACAATCCCTCCCTTAGCGACTCAGTGTCCTGCACCAATACAATCACCATTTCCATTGCCTATTGATTGAAAACAAGGAACATGTTTGAAGTAGTAACAGTGTGTTGTGAAGAAGCTGTTGAAAATCTTTACAAGGGAAATGAAGCCAATATCTTTGATGCAACGCTCAACCTTATGCAACAGACAGAGCAATGGTTTAGAGTCACTGTTAATGAGAAATTACATTTTCTGGGCTGCACTCATAAGCAAACATTTATATGTTGACATTAATCATTGAATCATAGAATGAATCATAGAAGGAAACCATCTAGCCCATTGTTCCTGTGCTGGCTCTTTGGTAGAGCTATCCAATTATCCCACTACCTTGCTCTTTTCCCATAACCATGTGTTTTTTTTCCATTCAAGTGTTTATCCAATTCTCTCTTGAATGTTACTATTGAATCTGCTTCCATCCCCCTTTCTGACAGGACACCGCAGATCGCAACAAGTCGCTACATCAAAAAATGTTTTCCCATTTTGTCTCTGGTTCTTTGCCAATCACCTTAAATCAGTGTGCTCTGGTTACTGCTCCTTTGACCACTGGAAATAGTTTCTCCTTATTTAATCTAACAAAATTCTTTATGATTTTGAACACCTCTATCAAATCTATTCTTAATCTTCTCTGCCAAAAGGAGAGAAGCTATGGTATTTGTGGGATGGGGGAGGGATTGTAGATTAAATGTCCCTATGGCTTAGTGACTAATGCAACTGTGCTATTGTTGAGAAGCATCAAGCAATGCCCAGGTTTGTCCTCTTGGAGGAAGGATGGAGAGTTATTCCCCTAGTTACTGATGTGCAATAACTGGCACGGCCATATGCTACCATTAACAGTCAATCGGCTAGAAAGGAAAACCTGAGGGAAAATAGTAGGATTTACAATTGACATAGATGAGTAGACAATTGCATCTTCTCTGGTCTCTCCACCTAACTGAATCTTTCATCCCTGTACCATTCTTGTAATATCATTAGCATATGGCTAATACAAGGGTGCAATTTCAACTTTCATTGTTGCAATCTGGCACCAAAAAGTTAATAAAAAGGGAAAAAAAATACGAGAACGAACTAGCCAGGAATATAAAAACAGATTGTAAGATCTTTCAAAAACATATAAAAAGGAGGAGAGTAGCTAAAGTAAATGTTGATTCTTTGGAGGCAAAGACAGGAGAAATTATTATGGGGAATGTGAATATCACAGAGACATTAAACAAATACTTTGTGTCTGCCTTTGTAATCAAAGCCACAAGTTACATACCCGAAATAGAGGTTAATTAAGATAATTAATATCAGCAGAGAAAAAAGTACTGGAGAGGGACTAAAATCCAACAGCTCTCCAGGAACTGATGACCTACATTCTAGAGTTATAAAAGAGGTAGCTACAGAGATAGGGGATGCACCGGTGATGATTTTGCAAAATTCTCTAGATTCTAGAATTGTCTCAGTGGATTGGAAATTAGTAAATGTAATTCTCTTCCATCCTACAGGAATGTAAGCTGTGACAGTTTGAGCAGGCAACAAGATGGCAGATGAAGTATAATGTTGGAAGTGTGAGGTTATTCACTTTGGTTGGAAGAATAGAAAAGAAGAATATTTTTAAAGGACATGGAATTTGTAAATGTTGTTCAGAGAAAGTTGGGTGTTCTCGTACAAGGGACATGGAAGGTTAGCATGCAGGTACAGCAAGCAATTAGGAAGGCAAATGGCATGTTGACCTTTATTGCTAAGGGAATGGAGTACAAGAACAAGGAAGTCTTGCTACAATTGCCTATGGCTTTGGTGAGACCACACCTGGAGTACTAGGCATTGTTTTGGTTGCCATACCTAAGGAAGGATATGCTTGCATTGGAGACGGTACAGTGAAAGTTCACTAGATTGGTACCTGGGGTGAGAAGGTTGTCCTATGATGAGAGGCTGAGCAAATTGGATCCAAAGTCCAAAGTGACCTCATGAAATACACAAGATTCTGAAGGGGCCTGAAAGGTTAAGACACTGAGTGAACAATAAGGGGCTAATCATTTAGAATTGAGATGAGTAGACATTTCTTTACTCAGAGGTTTGTGAATCTTTAGAACTGTCTACCCCAGAAGGTTGTGGATGCTCATCATGGAATCTGTTCAAGGCTGAGATAGGCAGATTTTTGGTCTCTTGGAATTAAGGGAGCGGGCAGTGGAGTTGAAGCCCAAAATCAGCCATGATCGTATTGAATAGTGGAGCAGACTTGATGGGCCATATAATCTACCCCTGGTCCTATTTCTTATGTTTTTATGTAGGTGCCTGTATGCTCAGATGCAATTTAAAGATTCCAGAGCCAACATTCTCCTCTCAATCAACACCACCAAAGAAACAGACTAACCAATTATTAATCTCAATGTTGTGTGTAAGGTCCCACAGGATTTTCCTGCATTATGAATGACTGCACACCAAAGTAATTTAGATGAGGTGGTTGGGGATGTTGCTGACATTGATAAGTCAGGCAATACAGGCCTTTCAGTGGAACCATTGACACATTTAACACTATGTATACAGTTAGGTGCAGTGTATCACAGAATTTGTGATGGCACTATAAACCCATTTATCCCTGAGTACAATGGGCTTCCTAGCAAAACATCACCACTGTTTTTAACGGCAATAACAGTAGCTCATAAAGCATTATTCTGTTACCATGCTTTTTCACTTGCTCTCCTTATATTAACGTCGCTGGCAAGGCTGGCATTTATTGCCTATCCCTCATTGCCCCAAGAAGGCGACAATGGGTCTTCTCCTTGAACGATGCGGCATGAGTGCCTCCATGCTGCTTTTCATATTATTGTAGGAAGAGACAGAGCCATCAAAGACTATTGTGGTCCACCTGACTGCCTCCATTGTCAAAATCCTATGACAGTTTGAATGCTTTCAATAATATTAGGATGAGTTCTTCTGTTCGCAAAGTGTTGATTTGCTAAGGTGAGGAAAATTGGGGCTTAATTTATTGGGTCACCAACAGTCCTGTTGACAATTGCTCGGGGGGGTTGATTTCAGAATTAAACAGCTCACCTTGTGAGTTGAAAACATGGTAGCAAAAAAAAAATCAATCCAATACCCCACTGGCTGAATTCACTCCCTGGTCTTAGAACAGAAGATAGCAAGAGGAAGAGAAACCAATCAATCATCTTTAAAAAAAAACATAGAAACTCAAATGAATGGCCAGTATAAATTATTCTGGTATGAAGCTGGTGAGTTCAGTTGGACTCTTGGGTGACTCGAGCTCCCAGGAGCTTTGTGTTTCCTGACAAAGCCAGCCCAGTGTTTGCAGAGACTAAAACTATCAGGAATTTGATTAATTGTTTCCAAAATACTATAGAACAAGCTGAATAATGAAAGTCCGGCTTTTGAAATATAAACCCATGGGGTGGGGGGTGGGCCAAATTTGTAGCATAAAATCATAGCCTCATTTTACACCCTGACCATGTTCTTTTCCATTGACTTTAAGATGCCCAGTCTTTACATTTTTAATTGTAAGTTTTTTTTTTGTGAAGCTGCCCTTCCTAAAAATTAATTGGGGGTCTCCCGCTCAACCCCCCATAACTTTAGTGGGAGATGAATGATGGACAGAGACTCCATTTACTGTAAGGGGCCCACCCTCCTGAAGAAATTCACCTCTGCCCCATTCTCTCTCCAGGAAACTGAACTCTCCAAATCCTCAGCAGGGATATATTGGCCTTGGAGGGGTGCAGTGCAGATTCACCAGTTAAAAGGTTAAATTATGAAGACAGGTTGAATAGATTAGGGCTTATTAAGGGGTGATCTAACTGAGGTGTTTAAGGATGATTAAAGTATTTGATAAAATAGAGGGAAACTATTTCCCTTCATGGGGGAACAAGGTGAGGTACTTGTGACCTTAAAATTAGAGCTAGGCAACCAAGGAATTATGTCAGGAAGCCTTTCTACACAAGAGAATTGTGAAAATCTGGAACTCTTTCCCATCCTTACACAATCTGGCCTACATGTGCGCCCAACCCTCATCAAAGTGGCTGACTGTTAACAAGTTGACTCTGAACTGCATTCTGAAGTGGCCTAACAAGGTACTGAGTTGCATCAAAACTGCTGCCAGTGGTTCAAGACAACTACAATTTTTAAAAAACTAGTCCAACCAACACCATCAGGGGAGCACTGTTGCCCACAAGGGCTGCAGGGGAAAGTCCACCATCATCTTCCTTGGGAAACTTGGGATGGGCAATAAACACAGCCGTGTCAACATCACTCACATTAAAATATCAAATAAAAAGAAACTTATCTGTATTTTGATTGTCTCTGTTCCATGCTCACAGTATTTTTATGGTCGCTGATCCACGCCAACATTATTTAGGTTGTTAGTAAATGTTTTTTGACTTTTTGTTTTCCATTCAGAAGGCAATTTCAACTCGCTTACCTAAATGTGTAACTTTGCGTTGAAGGCCATTGCCAATATACAAGGCCTGTGTTAGAGACAGTACAAAGGCAATAAGAGGCACACTCTGTCCCAGCATCTTCAGCAGCATTCCATTGTGTGATTCTAAACATTCCTCCCTCCATTCCCTTATTTATATAAGTGATGGGCATGCAGGGGCCTTCATGTGACTCGATGTCACTATTGTCCCTGGATTAACCTGCTCTGCTGTACAATAATAAAACCCAAGCTAAACAGAGGGACACAGATGCTTCTGGGTGCCTTGTCCCTCTGTGTGCATCTGCTTGTCAGCCAATCCCATGGTGAGTCAAATCAGTTGTTTCAATAATGGGTTGACTGACCATGCACAAACAACTGCATCAGTGACTACACATCACGTTCTAGAAAGTATTGTTTTGGGAAAACTGGTATGATTTGGGAGCAGGAACAAGGCCTCCTTAACAAACTGTAACTCCTGCCATCGTGCTGAATTTAGCTATGATCATGTCATTTATGGGCGTGGGTTTATTAGCTCCTTTTAAAAATTGTGGCATGGATTGAGGTACACCACACTCTTAGAAGAGTGCCTGTAGCGAATCATTAGAAAAACATGCCTACTGTACACTTAGAAAAGCATCTCCAACTGCATCCTTAGAAGAGCATTCATATTTGTCAGTCACTCTGTCCCTAATAACAGATTCTATTAACTTCCACACAACAGACCATAGATTAACATTTCTGTAATTTCTCACTTCCATCCTTCTTAAACAATGGAGTGACATTTGCAATTTTACAATCCAATTGGACAATTCCAGAGTCAAAAGAAATTTGGACGATAATGACTAAAACAACTGCAATCTCTTCATCTACTTCTTTTCATATACTAGTGTGACAACCATCAAGTCCTGAAGATTTGCCAGTCTTTAGTCCATTGAAATTTAATTTACTTATATTAAATCTAATAAATTCCTCCCCTTCACTTATTTTCAGTTTTCACAAATCTCTTCAAAGTGATCATTTAACAACTCTGCCACTTCTTTATTTTCAATTATAATTTCACAAATGCCTATTTTTAAGAGACCCATGTTACCCTTCTCTATCCTCTTAATATATTTGAACATATGTGATTTGGTGTCAAGTTTTGTTGATAACACCCCTGTTAAGTGGCTTTGGAACTTACAGGAGCTATATAAATGCAACTTGTCATAATTTTCTGTTATGCTTCATATCCTTCAGAAGTTTTGTCTCGTAATCTTTTTTGCAGCTCATTTATTTCTTTTATCCTTTTGCTGTTCTTTCTATCTTTCCCAGTTTGCAAGATCTCCGCTACCCTTTTCATTTGTGTAAGTTATTTTAGTTTTCTCCTACCTCTCGCCTCTCTTGCTGTCTGCAGTTGTTTAGTAGAGCTCTTACCTTTCAGGATTATGCACAGGATTTGTTTAACGTTAAACACTTCTTTGAACACCCCCACTGTTCATCTATGGTTTTACCTGTTAAATTTCCCCTTGGTTTATTGTGGCTAATTTCTGATTATCCCTTCAAAGTCAGCCTTACCTGAATTTAATACCTTGGTTGTGACTCACCCTTCTTCCCTCTCAAATCTGGTATTGAATCCAGTCATGTTATGGCCACTGTTGGCAAGGTTAACAAATTCTGGCTTATCATTTTGTGCTGACTTGGTTTAGTTTTAGTTGGACAGCTTTAGACCTGGCACTGTCCTACATCCGCTTCTACAATTTCTTGCCTTCTCATTGTAATCCTCAATCCTCTCTCATTTCACAAAGTTAGTTGTCAATTAAATCTATTGATACTCCTGTTTTAATGACTTTCCCTAGCAACTTATGCCATATGTTCATTGGCTGTCATATGAATTCCTGATTTTATGTTAATTTCTGAATTTTAGGTGACATTAATCGGTTGCTGATTAGTTTAAAAGATCCCATGTTGTAAAAGGTAAGTAAAATACCAAGTACTATGATCTGTGTAGTGCCCTAGACTAGTTTCAATCAGCTAAGAGGATCAATGAGCAATTTACCAGATTTATTTTTCCTTGATTGGCCTTGTTTATTTTTCAAACAGCTATGTGGGTGGGTTCCATCAGGAACACTCAGCTCCAGACCCTCTGGCGGAATTTTCCGGTTCTGCCAGCGACGGGAGCAGAAAATTTGGAGAGAGGCCAAAAATCGGAATCCCGCCAGTGGGAAATCAGTTCAGAATTTTCCCCTCACCACTTTTATAGTGAGCTGATGGCAGGTCAGCTTTCCCGCTGATCGATGTTGGGAATGCCATTAGACTGGCCTGAATCATGTTCAGATAGACGTGGCGTGCAGCTGTTGGCCCTCACTTTGCTCGTGACTTCGAGCTGAGTGCAAATTCAAAGCCTTCCTGCAACAGTGCTGCTCCGGTTTCTCGCCAATGCCAGTGAGACATCACACTGGAAGGGGCGGAGGGTTGGTCTGCTCACTGGCTTCCTCCGTACTCCGGGAGGCTCTGTTCTTTGGGTCTCATGCAGGGCTGGACCCTGAAACAGAGACTGGCATTGCAACTGAAGGTGTTGGGGGAGGGAAGGAGGATGGAGACAGGGGGACAATGGGCTATGCTAGGGTTGGAGAGGGGGTGAGGGTAAGAAGGACGGAGACATGGGGGACAATGGGCTATGGTGGGGTTGGAAAGGGGGGTGAGGGTAAGGCAGATGGAGACAGGGGGACAGTGGGCTATGGTGGGGTTGGAGAGGGGGTGAGGTAAGGAGGACGGAGACATGGGGGACAATGGGCTATGGTGGGGTTGGAGAGGGGATGGGGGTAAGGAGGATGAGACATGGGGGACAATGGGCTATGGTGGGATTGGAGAGGGGGTGAGGGTAAGGAGGACAGAGACATGGGGGACAATGGGCTATGGTGGGGTTGGAGAGGGGGTGAGGGTAAGGCAGATGAAGACAGGGGGACAGTGGGCTATGGTGGGGTTGGAGAGGGGGTGAGGTAAGGAGGACGGAGACGTGGGGGACAATGGGCTATGGTGGGGTTGGAGAGGGGGTGAGGGTAAGGCAGATGGAGACAGGGGGATAGTGGGCTATCGTGGGGTTGGAGAGGGGGTGAGGTAAGGAGGACGGAGACATGGGGGACAATGGGCTATGGTGGGGTTGGAGAGGGGGTGAAGGTAAGGAGGATGGAGACAGGGGGACAATGGGCTATGGTGGGGTTGGAGAGGGGGTGAGGTAAGGAGGACGGAGACATGGGAGACAATGGGCTATGGTGGGGTTGGAGAGGCGGTTGGGTAAGGAGGACAGAACTTGGAGGGCTATGGTGGGGTTGGAGAGGAGGTGGGGGTAAGGAGAACAGAGACATGGAGGACAGTGGGCTATGTTGGGGTTGGAGAGGGGATGGGGTAAGGAGGACGGAAACATGGGGGACAATGGGCTATGGTGGGATTGGAGAAGCGGTTGGGTAAGGAGGATAGAATTTGGAGGATAACGGACTATGGTGGGGTTGGAGAGGGGGTGGGGGTAAGGAGAACAGAGACATGGAGGACTGGGCTATGGTGGGGTTGGAGAGGGGATGGGGGTAAGGAGGATGGAGACATGGGGTAACAATAGGCTATGGTGGGGTTGCAGAATGGGGGTATGATGGCAGGCAGCGGGGAAACCAAAGGTAGGGAAGCTGGAGCCCAACATGGAAGACTAGAATGCAGACACAGAAGGGGGTGGGTGGGAATCGAACTGAATGAATGGGAGGGGATGCACGCAGACTCCAGACTGGGAGGGGAGTGTGGTTTGTGTTAGTGTGGCACATGAGTGATGGATTGCACAGAGATTCATGGAGGTGGGGGAGGGGAAAGGCTAGCACAACTCATGAATGGGGCAAACCTCTTCCAGCCTCTGTGTGATTGAGATGACAAGTATCAGGGTTGGCATCTTGGTCACCTAGATCTGTGACTTTGTGCCTCAGCTGCAAGACTGTATCAGTGAAAATCTAGTAGCGCAGATGCAGTTCTAGAGCATGACATTGGCTTTCTGTTTGCGAGTGGGAGGTCTACTTTATTTGCCCAGTATTCATTAATCTGTTACATCCATCAGTCCACAGGGAGAAGGAGGAGGGAAAGGGCCTGGAGCCACCTAGCACAGCTTCAAGAGGAGGCCCGGCCTGTAGCCCATGGTCCAGCAGAACCCCAGTAATACCTAGAGGAGGTTAGACCTATCCCATGGAGGTGACTCGCATGACCAATGGTCAACCAAAGAAGACCTTCCTGTCTGGAGATAAGCGAAAGACAAGGCTGAGCACATCTGCACTTGTCAAGAGATGTGGTGGATCATATCTGCCATACCCTGCAGGAGGGTCTAATGTCCCATGAACTGGGAGACTATCCCCTGCCAGTGCCTCTGAAGATCACCACTGCTCTCCATTTTTTTCCTGCAGATCATTATAGGGATCCACAAGAGACCTATACAGCATCTCACGTACCTCAGCACATAAATGTATCAAGGAGGTGACAGATGCCCTCTACAGTAAGGCTCATC
The DNA here is from genome assembly GCF_964194155.1 of Cetorhinus maximus. NCBI lineage: Eukaryota > Metazoa > Chordata > Chondrichthyes > Lamniformes > Cetorhinidae > Cetorhinus > Cetorhinus maximus. The sequence goes on along the minus strand of NC_135905.1, from coordinate 8,593,653 downwards.
GTAATGTGAAGTTCACACGCAATGAAGCTAGCCAGGCTGCTAGACTTCTGGGGTTTGCAGATATCTCAGGTTTCCCTAGAGTACAGGGTGAAATTGATTGCACACATGTGGCATTGAGAGCTCCATGGCGGCAGCCCCTGATGTTCATTAATAGGAACACTCAACTGGTGTGCGATCATCAGAAGCACATCATACACATTTGTGCCAGGTATCCTGGGAGCTCCCGTGACTCATACATCCTGACTCACTACCAGGCGCCTCACATATTCAAAGGATCTCAGTGATTACAGGGCTGGCTGCTACAGGATAAGGGGTACCCACTTAAGCGATGGCTCATGATATGCCAACACGATCCATCATCGAGCAGATATTGGTATTCTGAAGATGCGCTTCTGCTGTTTGGACCACTCAGGTGGGGCTTTGCAGTACTTTCCACAAGGGTGTCCCGCATCATCATGGTCTCTTGCACCCTTCACAACCTGGCACTTAAAAGGGGTCCCTTGCCAGAGGGGGACATGGAGGAGGCTGAGAGCTTTTTGGATGATGAACAGCAGAAAGGGCAGGAACTTGAAGAGGGAGATGAGGGTCAGCTTCCACGTGAGGATGTCATCGAAGAAGCATGACGTAGAAGATGTGCCTGTGCCACACTGACAGCCACAAGATTCCAGGGGGAGTAAGGTGCAGGCAACAGGACACAGCCACATTCCTTCTGCCCCTTAGTGCCAGGCCAGTGCACTGAAAGGCCTTTACAACCAGTAACATCGAGAGCAAGTTCAGCATTCGGACTTGCACCTTCAACCCTCATGATTCACCAGGCCCTAATCCTTGGAAAATTCAGTGGCGAACCCTATATCCCTGCATTCTGGGAAGTGAAAGTCACACAACAGCCCAAACACAGCGTCAAAAGACTTGATGCAGTCGTCGTCACCTTAATGAGAAACTTTTAACGGACACTGAGTTGTGCGAGTGGTTGGAGAGACCATCATGGCTGCAGCCTTGTGCATTAGCACTACCAATGAAGGCAGCCATCTCATTTTGAGAGATAATAACAGCTAACCCTCCAAGTCTATTGAGCACGCCTAACTCCATGTTGCCTTGTAAGGAGTAGAGGTTGCTAATGCATTTGGCAGACACTTCCAGAGAGTTTGACACATCTGCCTGACATAACACAAGGGTTGAGTAACTATCATGAGTCATCTACACATCACTTGAATGTGAGGCTCACAAAGGGAGGCGAGCCCTGAGTGGGAGCATGGCTCACCCTCGCAATAAGAAGGCACAGAGATGTATATGCATGGCGCTTTCAAATGACGAGACCGTTCTCATGAGCAGAAAATATATTTACAAAGGTGCATGATAGATACAGCGATTGAACACCCATCACCCAGAATTGATGTCAAAGTTTCTTAATTTTTCTAACCCTACTGCTGCGTCCAGGTTCATCCCCGACATCTACAGTAGAGGTGGAGGCATCTTGCTATCTGCTATGCCCAGATGTCTTTGATGATTTTGGCAGGCATCCTGTGGAGGGCCAAGACCTGAAGGGCTCAAGCCTGCTTTGGGTCTCCTGCTGTGGGGATGATGCACCCTCCTCAGCTTGTACAGCAGGAGGTGATGGTGTCACAGGCAGAGGGGATTGTGATTGGCTGGACACTCTCAGAGTCACCTGGGCGGATTGTCCCGGGAGTCTCCAGTTGCCGTTCCTCCTGCCTGTGGGTGCCCGAGGGCCTCTGTCTGACCCCTTGAGAAAAAGGGGCTCAAGAGAGGTTAAGGTGCCCCGACCTCCTCTCACCCAGCCACTGATGGATCCCACCAATGCCTATAGAGTCCGAGCGCAAATCTCGCAGGACCTGCTGAACCAAGGTCTCCAAGGCAGCCACCACCCCTCCCATGGAAACCTCAAAGCGCTTGCATGTCAGAGCAGTAGATCCTGCCAGATTTGCACTAGGACTGCATTCTGTTGCTATAGGCATTGGTGGGATCCATCAGTGGTTAGGCAAGGGAGGGGGGTGGTGGAGCACTTTAACTTCTCGCCAGGAGCCCCTTCTCCTAAAGGAGTCAGACACAGAGGGACTCCTCCATCCATTGCCCTGGTCTTTGGCTACCTCTTGCGACCCTACCTGATTTTCCACCGTCTGTTGTTGGATCTCCAGCATGTCAGAGATGACCGCTTGCAGAGGCTCATCATCTGACTCAGACTCAGTGAATGCCTGATCTCCAGGCTGTCACTGCCTCCGACTGCTGCGGAGATGTGTCAGTGAGATGTTCTCCAGAATGTGACCCTGAACCTAATCTAGATCCATGACCCACTGCTGATGGAAGCTGCAGGTGAATGGAGTGACAGTTCTTCCTCTGATGCATCCTCAGCATCCTCCTCTGAAGTGGCCTGGGGGATGGGGCTTATGGTTGCTCTGGTGGTCTGTCTGGGCCTCTAGTACCTGTAAGAGAGAGAAGATAGATTTAGTTCATAGGCAGGCAGAATACAACATTGCCTGTCACTCACTGTGATTATCAGAATGTGATCAACTCATGGATAGCTCATCCATACTGGCTTGCTGGGAGAGGCCGATCTCACCTTCCCGATCTCTTCCTCATCCACCAACTCAGCGGCATCCTCCTTAAAGTGGGTCAGCTCATGGACGTCTGCTGACCCTCTTCCTGTCCTGGATATGACCCGGTGGTTGTGGATGAGCTTGGCTTCCATGAAGTTAAGTGGAATGGAACGTGATGAGAAGAGATGTAGGAGAGGTTGGCCAGCATGCGTGCCTGCTGTGTATGCTGAGCCCTCCCCAGTAAGGGCTTAGGATGGAGTTTGTACAGGATGATGAGATGCTGGTGATGTTAAAGTGTCCATGAGACAATCAGTGCCGATGTGTCCCCTACTAATGTTGTGTAAGAGCAGTGTAACCCTTTGAGTGCATGATGCCATAATGAGAGTGTGAGATTGGAGTGAGCTGAAGGTTGACTCTTACCCTGGCGGAGTGGATGAGATCATTTATCCTCTACCTCCACTGGATTGTGTTTCTTGGGCGGGTGCGCAATGAGCTGACCTCCCTTGCAATCACCTCCCAGGCCGGCGTGGTGAGGCTGGGGGGGTTTCCTGGAGCCATCCCTCGGGTAGAGGGCATCCTGGTGCTGGCGGACTCCACAGATGAGGGCCTCAAGAGAGTTATTGCTGAACCTTAGTGCAGCTTTCTTCTTCGGTGCAGACGTTCCAAGACATTTCCTTTCGGCCAGCTGACCTGTTGAGAGTAATGTGTGTGTTCGGTGGGCGTTTAAATATGGCGCCTGGACCTTCAACCCCATTCAACCTCATTAGGTAATGGCAGGGTGGATGAAGCAGTGCCCACCCCCATGTGATTCAGACAGCTACTCGCCGATGCATAATTAGCTTCCGAGCGTGAGTTGCCACCCGGCGGGAAATGCACAGCGAAACCCACCCACCACCACACTTAGACTCCGGAAGGAAAATTTCTGTCCCTCATTACAGTCTTGGCCCTAACATGGACAAAAGGGCAGGATTCCAGAGGTGAGGTGAGAGTGACTGCCCTTGACATCAAAGCAGCATTTGACTGAGTGTGATATCAAGGAGCTCTAGCAAAATTGAAGTAAGTGGGTATCAGGGAAAACTCTCTCCTGGTTGAAGTCATACCTAGCATAAAGGAAGATGACTGTGGTTGTTGGAAACCAATCATTTCAGTCCCTGGAGATTGCTGCAAGAGTTCCTCAGGGCAGTGTGCTAGGCCCAACCCCACCTTCAGCTGCTTACTCAATGACCCTCCCTCCATCATAAGGTCAGAAGTGGGGTTTTCACTTATGTCTGCACATTGTTCAGTTCCATTCACAACTCCTCAGATAGTGAAGCTTTCTGTGCACAGATGCAGCAAGACCTGGATAACATTCAGGCATGGGTTGATAAGTGGCAAGTAACATTCGCACCACACAAGTGCCAAACAATGACCATCTCCACAAGAGAGAATCTAATCATCTCTCCTTGGGATTCAACAGCATTACCATTGCTGAATGCCCCACCATCAACATCCTGGGAGTTACCATTGACCAGAAACATAACTGGATCAGCCGTACGTACTGTGGCTACAAGAGCAGGCCAGAGGCTGGGAATTCTGCAGAGAGTGGATCACCTCCTGACTCTTCAAAGCCTTTCCACCATCTACAAGGCACAAGTCAGGAGTGTGATGGAATACTCTCCACTTGCCTGGATGAGTGCAGTTCCAACAACACACGAGAAGCTCGATAGATTCCAGGACAAAGCAATTCACGTGATCAGCATCTCACCACACAAACCTAAACATTCACTGCATCCACCACTGACACACAATGGCAGCAGTGTGCATCATCTACAGGATGCACTTCAGCAACTCGTCAAGTTTCCTTCAGCAGCTCCTTCTAAACTTGTGACCCCTACCACTTTGAAGGAAAAGGGCAGCAGTTGCATGGGAACACCACCCCTCGAAGCCACGCACCACCCAGGCTTGAAACTATATCATGTTCCTTCACTGTCACTGGGTTAAATATCTGGAACTCTGTCTCGAACAGCACTCAGGATGTATCCACATCAGTTGGACTGCAGCAGTTTAAGGCGGTGGCTGACCACCACCTCAAGGGCAATTAGGGATGGGCTTTGCCAGCAATGTTCACATCCCATGAAAGAATAAAAAAAAGGCCATGAAAGGTGCTATTTAATGCAAGTCTTTCTATCAAATTGAAAGAAAAAGCATACATACTGCAAAGATTAGTGGTAGGTCAGAAGATTGGACAGACTTTAGAAATCAGCAAAGAATGACGAAAAAAAAAGCAGGGAGAAATTAAGAGTATGAGAGAAAGCTAGCTAGAAATATAAAAATAGATAGAAATAGTTTCTCTAAGTATTTAAAAAGGAAAAGGGTAACTAAAGTGAGAGTTGGTTGCTTAGAAAGCGAGTGTGGGGAAATAATACTGGGAAACATGAAAATGGCGGAAGCGTAAACAGGTATTTTGTGTCTGTCTCCACTGTAGAAAAAACAAAAAACATACCAAGAATACTTGAAAAGCAAGAGGTAAAAGGGAGGGAGGAACTTAAAACAATCACAATCACTAGGGAAAAGGTACTGGGAAAACTATTAGAACTGAAGGTTGACAAGTTCCCCTGGATCTAATGACTCTCATCCAAGGATCTTAAAAGAAGTTGCTGCAGAAATAGTAGATACATTGGTTGTAATCTTGCAAAATTCCTTTGATTCTGGAAAGCTCCAGGTGGTTTGGAAAATTACTGATGTAACAACTTTATTCAAGAAAGGAGGGAGATAGAGAGGAAGAAGCTATAGGACATTTAGCCTAACGTCTGTCATTGGGAAAATGCAAGAATCCATTATTAAGGAGGTAATAGCAGGACATTTAGAAAATCATAATACATTCACATAGAGACAACATGATTTTGTGTAAAGGGAATCATGTTTGACAAATCTATTAGAGTTCTTTGAAGAAATAAGAAGCAAGGTGGATAAAGGGGAACCTGTAGATGTGGTGTATTTGGATTTCCAAAAGGCATTGACAAGGTATCACATCAAAGGTTACTTCACAAAATAAGAGTTAATGGTGTAGAGGGTAATATATAGTATGAACAGAGGATTTGTTAGCTAACAGGAAGAAGAGAGTAGGGATGAATGAGTCATTTTCAGGTTGGCAATTTGTTACTAGTAGAATGCCACAGGGATCAGTGCTGGGGTCTCAACTATTTACAATCTATATCAATGATTTGGATGAAGGGATTGAATGTACGGTAGCTAAATGTGCTGATATGGTAGGAAGTAAGAGGGCTTAAAAGACTCCACAGCAAGATTTAGATAGGTTAAGTGTGTGGGCAAAAATTTGGCAGATAGAGTTTAATGTGGGAAAATGTGAACCTGTCCACTTTGGCAGGAATAATGGAAAAGCAGAATATTATTTTAATGGAGAGAGACTACAGAACTCTATGGTACAGAGGGATCTGGATGTTCTGGAACATGAATCACAAAAAGTTGGTATGCAGGTACAGCAAGTGACTAGGAAGGCAAATGGAATATTGGTGTTTATTGAAAGGGGAATCAAGTGTAAAATTAGGTGAAGTGTTGCTGCAGCCGTACAGGGCCTTAGACACATCTGGAGTACTGTGTACAGTTTTGGTCTCTGTACTTAAGAAAGGATATAATTGCATTAGAAGCAGTTCAGAGGTGGTTCACTTGACTGATTTCTGGGATGAAGGGGTTATCCAATGAGGAAAGATTGAACAGGTTGGGCTTATATCCATTGGAGTTTGGAAGAATAAGAGGTGATCTTATTGAAACATATAAGATCCTGAGGGGACTTGACAGGCTGGATGCTGGGCAGTCTAGAACTAGGGGACACAGTTTAAAAATTGGGGGGTATCCCATTTAAGACTGAGATAAGGAGAAATTTTTTCTCTCAGAGGGTCATTAGTCTGTGGAATTCACTTCCCAGGAGCACTGGAGGCTGGATTATTGAATATATTCAAGGCTGTGTCAGACCGATTTTTGATTGACAAAGGGAGTCAAGGGTTATGGAGCGGACAGATAGGAAATGCAGCTGGGGACCAGTCAGATCAACCATGACCTTATCAAATGGTGGTCAGGCTCGAAGGATCGAAAGGCCTACTCCTCTTCCTAATTCTTGTGTCCGTGTGTTCCTTTCTTTGTTCTATGAATACTGAGGTAGCCACGCCACCTGCTCCTGGCAAGATTCTATTCCTTTTTCTCAATGGACGGTAGAAGAGAATGAGCAATGCTGAATTCTAGGTGACATCCACAGCTGACAGATCCAGTAGAGACCCATGGTCACAAGGTGCAGTGGGTCTCTTGAAGGTCACAGGTAAAGAAGAGATGATCTACAAGTAACCTCCAGGCTGTGTTGTAATACTCCGATACATACATTTGCACAGTGTAATGGATCCAGATTTAATGAGAAAAATGGTAATCAATGATTCATTTATTGAAAATCACATCAAACAAATGCTGATGCATTATATTAATAACAATTAGAATACAGAGATGAAAAGCATTTTATCCATTGATATACAGACAGAGTTCACAATTGAGTTGGTACCATCTCAGGTTGTGTAACTGTTTCATTGTCCTCTGATAGCTGAGTAAACCTCTAACTGTTTGGGTCTCCACCGGTTCCTCAGCACCAAGTTTAAGGCAGGTTGATTATTATATAGTCACCTAACCAGATCCTCACAAGACCCTCCATGGTTATAAAGATCTGTCCATAGAGATTTGCAAAGTTATCATTTCATAAAATCCCATGTGATCATTTCTCCCCAGAATTAATATTCTAGTTGTCTCAACATAGTTTTGCTCCTGTTATTGGCTTAAGATATTTTGGCTGCCTCTAGTATCGAGCTGTCTCATCTTAACTCGTGTGTTATAAGGTTAGTAACTTTTAGCAAAAAAAAAATGCATCACAGCCTTTCAAGAATGATAGTTAAAAGCTTTAAGCAAAATATGTCAATTTGTCACTATCCCCAATATTCTTACAGGTTCCCCACCTTGATGGACAGAAGACCACGTCTTTGATCTCCTCACCTGTGTAATCAATTTGATCTAAATGAGGGCTGTTTGGCATGACACATTTGATTTTAACGTGGAAACAAACCTGAGGACCCAGCAGGTAGAAATTTATGGTGGGGGGGGCGGGGGGGGGGCAGGGGTGCGGGGTGCTGCATGGGGACGGTGCTAATGTCACTGGACTGGTAATCAAGAGGGTCAGGTTAATGTTCTGGGGACAAGGATTCAAATCCCACCACAACAGCTGATGGAATTTAAATTCAATTAATAATCTGGAATTGAAAAGCTAGATGATTGTCATAAAAACCTATCTGGTTCAGTAATGTCCTTTAGGGAAGGATATTTGCTGACCTTACCTGGCCTGGCCTACATGTGATTCCAGACCCACAGTACTGTGGTTGACTCATAACTGCCCTCTGCGATGTCTAGCATTTAGGAATGGGCAACAAATGCTGGCCTTGCCAGCAATGCCCACATCCCATGAAATAATAAATAAATAAATACCAATGATGTGGTGACCAGGACTTGTATGATCAGAAATTTATATAATACTGAATATGCCCATGGGGGTTCACCTGCATTCTAAGCATCCATTCACTAGAATTTAGCCCCAAGATATTATATGCCTTTCTCTATTTCCATGTTAATCTGCTGCATCTTTACTAGGTGGTTCTGAAAGGTAGCACTTCTATCCAATATGCATGTAAAACTGAGCAATAAAGTAGGAATGGTGTACCTGAGTTGCATAACAGCCTGTAATGCTTCTTCCATCAAGTCCCCATGGATCTGCAGGCTGGTGATGTCATGATCAACCAGTTACCCAGGCAACCCAATAAGACCCTAGCGCAAACTCATGAGGGGGTGGGAGGGGGGAGGGTGTGCGGGTGATGGTGTCGGTTACACGTGTTCTGGGCTGTGTTAGTAGACATTCCCTGGCCCAGTGTATGAAGCAGCATTTTCCATTTTCATATTCACTGAGCATTCATTCTGTTAATTAAAGATGACAGCACAATAGTACCCGCATCTACAAAGCACAAGTCAGGAGTCAAAATCAGATCAGCCATGACCTTATCCAATGGCGGAACAGGTTTGAGGGGCCGAATATCCTACTCCTGCTCCTAGTTCTTGTGTACTTGGCAAGCAATATTGGTTCCATGCCAGTGAGATTACACCTGCATGTCACAGAATAGTGATTCATTGGCCAACATATATTCACATCACTGCTGGTCCTGTGTGTAATTACTTTCAGAAACAAAAGCATCACCTTATTAAACGCAATTGAAGGTTCACTGCTCACCTCATCCCAAATAGGTCGGTGGTTAATGAAATTTAGTCAAAGCAATTCCTTTTTACTGGTCCCACTGATAGTGCAGCAAATAGAGGTTGGCTAGATTAGTTCCCCAGTCTGCGGAGCTCAATCAATAGTGTCATTATTCTCCCTCCTCCTCATTCGTGGGAGTGCGTAATCATTGACATTGCCTTGGTCGGTCTGGTCCACTGTTGAGTTGTCAGAAAGTTTATTATTTTATCTTATTTCTTTTCAACTCCTGCTGGTTTTTGAATGCAGGTAACAGCAAGTGAATAGGAACACAAATGGAAAATTAGCTTTTATTTGAATATAAGAGTAGGGATATTTTGATACAGTTGTGCAGGGCATTGGTGAGACCACATCTAGAGTACTGTGTACAGCTTTGGTCTCTTTATTTAAGAAAGGACATAATTGCATGAAGTGATTCAGAGAGGTGGTCTTATTAAAACATTTAAGATCCCGAGGGGAATTGACAGAGTGGATGCTTAGATGATGTTTGTTGAGGCCAAACTCAGACCAGCCTTGATAATTCTTGTTTTCGCAGTCCCCATTGTCTCTAAAATCCTCCTCATTTTCCCTATCCTCTTCCAAGGCATCCCATTGAGGTTGATTAGTGAAGAAATCCCTCCTCACCTCACTCTTAAATGGCCTACCCTTTATCCTGAGATCATGTCCCCTGGTTTTAGATTCACCAGCCAGGGGAAACATCTTATCTACATCTACCCTGGCATGCCCTGTAAGAATTTTGTAAGTTTCAAAGAGGTCACCCCTCATTCTTTGAAACTCTAGGGAATATGGACCCAGTCTCCTCAATCACTCCTCAAAAGACAATCCCGCCATCCCAGAGATTAACCTGGTGAACCTCTGTTGCACTCCTTCTATGGCAAGTAAATCCCTCCTTGGATAAGGGGACCAAAACTGTACACAATACTCCAGGTGAGGTCTCACCAAGGCTCTATACAACTGCAGCAAGACATCTTTACTCCTGTACTCAAATCCCCTTGTGATGAAGGCCACCATACCATTTGCCTTCCTTATTGCTAGCTGTACCTGCATGCTAACTTTTAGTGACTCACGAACAAGGACACCCAGGTCTCTTTGGACACCCGCACTACCCAACCTCTCATCATATAAGAAATATTCTGCATTTCTGTTTTTTCTACCAAAGTGAATAACTTCACACTTATTCACATCATATTCCATCTGCCATGTTCTCGCCCATTCACTTAGCCTGTCCAAGTCCTCATGAAGCCTCCTTGCATCCTCCTTACAGCTTACGTTCCCACCCAGTTTGGTGTCATCAGCAAATTTGGAAATATTACAATTGGTTCCCACATCCAAATCATTTGTGTAGATTGTGAACAGCTGTGGTCCTAGCACTGATCCTTGCGGTATCCCACTAGTAATAGCCTGCCATCCTGAGAATGATCCATTTATTCCTACTCTCTGCTTTCTGTCTGTTAACCAATTCTCAATTTCCCCCAACCCCATGCACTCTAATTTTATTTACTAGCCTCCTGTATGGGACCTTATCAAAAGTCTTCTGAAAATCCAAATACACCACATCTATTGGTTCTCCTTTATCAATGCTACAAGTAAGATCTTCAAAAAACTCTAAAAAGGTCATCTAAACATCATTTCCCTTTCATAAATCCATGTTGGCTCTGCTTAATTTTACCATTCTTTTCTAAATGTCCAGTTATCACATCCTTCATATTAGATTCTAACAATTTCCCTACTACTGACGTCAAACTAACAGGTCTGTAGTTCTCCATTCTCTGTGTTCCTCCCTTCTTAAATGGTGGGGTTACATTTACTACTTTCCAGTCTGCAGAAACCTTTCCAGAATCTATAGAACTCTGAAAGATAACCACCGATGCATCCACCATCTATCTAGCCACCTCCTTCAACACTGGGATTTTAGCTCATTTGGTCCAGGGGATTTATCAACCTTAAATCCAGTTAACTTTTCAAGTACTACCTCTACTAATACTAATTTCTTTTAGCTCCTCAGTTTCACAAATCCCTTTATTGCCTAGTATTACTAGGAGATTTTCTGTATCTTCTTCCCTGGATATAGATGCAGAGGCCTGGATTTTTCCTATGGCAGGCGGGCTGGGCAGGAGTGGGTGGGTGCGGAGCCAATCGCTGCCTGCGATCGGCTGTGCGCCGCCATTTTATGTAGGCGGGCCAATTAAGGACTGCCCAGCGTGACGCTCGGCCGGTAGTGCTCAGCACTACCTGTGCGGGTGGGGGGAGGAGGGAGAGTCAGGGCCTGCGCTCTTTCGCACATGTGTGCCAAAGAGCGCAGTAATCTCCCTGAGGCACGGATCTGCCTCAGGGAGATTGAATAGACAATAAAAAAGTTCAATAAATGATGTAAAAATTTATTTAAACGTGTCCCTTCATGTGACAGTGTCACATGAGTTGGGACATGTTTGTAAAGGTGGGAAAATTAATTAATTTATTTTATAAAAGCTTCAGGAAACCTCTCCCAGCCCATGGATGAAAAACACGCCCGATGTCATCGCGCGTCATTTTACACGTCGGCGTGTCAGGCCTGCCCCTGTATGCCGACTGGAAGATTCTGCCCAAAGTAACTGTTTAGTTTCTCCGCCATTTCCCTGTTCTCTATTATAAATTCTTCTGTCCCCACCAGTAATGAGCCCACATATCAGCCCATGGATGAGATTTCCTGAAAAACGCAAAGGCCGCTTGGGCTTTTCGCCTGCCCGCCAGCCTTAAGGTTGGATGGGCAGCGTTCTTACATACTTTAATTAATCCCTTAATGGCCTTAATAGGCTCTTAACATTTCGGTGGGCGCGCAGCTGACTCCAGCACGCACCCGCTGAACGAAATATCGGGATGACGTCAGGATGCACGCCCAACATCATCGCACATGATTTTATGTGCCGGTGTGTCAAGCCCGCCCCTGCATGCCGACTGGAAGATTCTGCGCAAAGTAACTGTTTAGTTTTACCGCCATTTACCTGTTCTCCATTATGAATTCTTCTGTCCCCACCCGTAATGAGCCCACATATGTCCTAGCTAATCTTTTACTTTTCACATACCTGAAGAAGCTTTTACCTTTATGTTCCTCGCTTATTTGCATTCACGTTCTCTTCTCCCTTTTTATAATCAGTTTCTTGGTTCTCCTTTGCTGGATTCTAAATTGCTCCCAATCCTCAGACTTATCACTTTTTCTGGCATCCTTATAAGCCACTTCCTTTAATCTAACGCAATCTTTAACTCCTGTCATTACCCATGGTTGATTTACCTTTCCCTTTGGGTGTTTGTGCCTTAGAGGAATGTATATCTGTTGTAGACAGTTTAGTATTTCTTTAAATACCAGCCATTGCCTGGCTACCGTCAAACCTTTTAGTGTATTTTCCCAATCCACTGTAGCCAACTTATCCCTCATATCTTCATTATTTCCTTTCTTCAAATTTAAGACCCTAGTTTCAGAATGAACTATATTGCATTCAAACTCAATGCAAGGTTCTATCATATCTTGGTCACAATTTCCCAAAAGCTCCTTTACAGCAAGGTTATTAATTAGCCCTTTCTCATTACACAACATTAAATCCAAATTAGCCTGATCCCTATTTGGCTTCTAAACGTACTGCTCCAGAAACTCATCTCGTTACACAATCTGTTAATTCCTCCTCCACAACATTAGTGCTGATTTGGTTAACCTAGTCTATGTGTAAATTGAAGTCGCCCATTATTACTGTATTACCCACTTCACATGCATCTTTAATTTACAAAACATAAGAAATAGGAACAGGAGTAGACTATTTGGCCCTTCGAGTCTGCTTCGCCATTCAATAAGATCATGACTGATCATCTTGTGTTTCGATTTCCACATTTCCATCTACCCCTGGTAACCTTTGATTCCCTTGCCTAACAAGAATCTATCTTAAAAATATCTGCCTTAAAAATATTCAATGACCCCACTTCCACCACCTTCTGAGGCAGAGAGTTCCAAAATCGTACAACCCTCTGAGAGAAAAATATTCTCCTCATCTCTGTCCTAAAAGGACAACCCCTAATTTTAAAACATTGCCCCCTAGTTCTGGACTCACCCACAAGAGGAAACTTCCTTTCAACGTCCATCTTGTCAATACCGTTCAGGATCTTGTATACTTCAATCAAATCACCCCTCATTCTTCTAAACTCCAGTGGAAACAAGCCCAAACTGTCCAACCTTTCATCATAAGACAACCCACTCATTCCAGGTATCAATCTAGTAAACCTCCTCTGAACCCCCTCCAATGCATTTACATCCTTCCTTAAATAAGGAGACCAAAACTTCGAGGTGCCGTCTCACCAATGCCCTGTATAACTGAAGCATAACATCCTTACTTTAATGTTCAATCCCTCTCGTAATAAAGGATAACATTCCATTAGCCTTATTAATTACTTGCTGTACCTGCATACTAACTTTTTGTGACTCATGTACTAGAATACCTAGATCCCTCTGCACCTCAGAATTACGCAGCCGTTCTCCATTTAAGTAATATTCTGCTTTTTTGTTCTTCCTGCCTAAGTGAACAACTTCACATTTTCCCACATTAAACTCCATTTGCCATATCTTTGCCCACTCACTCAACCTATCTATATCCATCTGCAACCTCCTCATGTCCTCTTCACAACATACTTTCCTACCTATTTTTGTGTCATTTGCAAATTTAGCTACTATGTCTTCGGTCCCCTCAAAAAAGTTATTAATGTAAATCGGAAAAAGTTGAGGCCCCAGAAAAGACCCTCCACTCATCACATCCTGCCAATCAGAAAAAGACCCATTTATACATACTCTCTGCTTTCTGCCAGTCAGCCAATCTTCTATCCATGCTAATATGTTACCCCCTAAACCATGTGCTTTTATTTTCCATAATTTCCTGATTTATACCGTGCCCAACATTAGCACTACAGTTTGATGCCCTATAAACAACTCCCACCAATGTTTGCTGCCCCTGCTGTTTCTTAGCTCCACCCAAACTGTTTCTACATCTTGATCCTTCAATCTAAGATCCTCTCATTAATGTACTGATCTCATCCCTTATTAAAGTGCTATTCCACCTCCTTTTATTTTTGCATTCCTTCTAAATGCCAAATATCCTTGGATATTCAGATCCCAATCTTGGTCATGCTATAGCCATATCTCCTGAATGGTAATTAAATCATACCCTTCTACCTCAATTCGTGCATTCAAATCATTATCTGAATGCACATAGCATTTGCAAAAAGGTTGAGTGCCTTTAATTCTGCTTTTTTAACATTATTCTCTATTCTGATCCTATTTGATGCTTGTCTATGCTTTGTCTGCCTTCTATTTTTGCTTTCTACTTTTCTACTTCCTTTTACCAGTTTTGCTTCCCTTGAATCTGTGCTTCCTCTCAGGTTCCCACCCCCCTGCCAATCTAATTTATATCTTCCCCAACAGCACTAGCGAATCTCCCTGCAAGGATATTAGTTCCAGTCCAGCTAAGATGTAGCCCATCCATCTTTTACAGGTTCCACCTGCCCCAAAACCGGTCCCAATGCCTCAGAAATCTGATGCCCTCACTCCTACACCCGTTCTCCAGCCTTTCACTCAATTCTCCAATTCTATGCTCACTAGCACGGAGGGCTGGAAGTAATTCTGAGATTACTACTTTAGATGTCCTGCTTTTCAACCTCCTTCCTAGTTCTCTGTAATCTGCTTTCAGGACCTCATCCCCCTTCCTACCCAAGTCACTGGTACCAACCCGGACCATGACCTGCCTGTTCACCCTTCCCCAGAAGAATGTTCTGCAGCCGCTCCGCGACAGCTTGACCCTGGCACCAGGGAGGCAACATACCATCCTGGAGTCAAGTCTATGGCCACAGAAATGCCTATCTGTTCCTCTAACTAATGAATCCTCTATCACTACTGCTCTTCCCCTCTTCTTCCTCCCCTCCTGTACAGCTGAGCTGCCCATGTTGCCACAAACTTGGTATCTAACTGCACTCCTCTGATGAGCCAATGACCTCACCAGTATCCAAAACAGAAAACCGATTAGCGAGCAGGACCTCAGGGGACTCCTGCACTACCTGCGTGGTTCTCTTGGACTGCCTGGTGGTCACCCATTCCCTTTCTGTCTCCATGCTCCTAGGCTGTAGTATGACCACCTCTCTAAATGTGCTATCCATGTGGCTGTCAGCCTCTCAGATGCGCCAGTGACTCACGCTGCTGCTCGAGCTCCAAAACCCAGAGCTCGAGTTTCTGCAGCTGGTGACACTTCCTGCACATGTGGTCATCCAGGTCACCGGTAGCATCCACAACGTCCCACATACTATAGGACACGTATTCCACATGACCGAGCTGCCCTGCCGTGTCTTAACTTCACTTACGTTAACTTTATTTTACTTATATTAATTGTATTTGGCCTTAACTTAATAAACATTACAACTATTGATAAACTTTACTAGTACTGATAAATCTGGCTATTACTTAACACACTTCACGAGTTACAATAAATCTCACTTAAAGCATCTCTTACCCCATGCACCGAATTCCCACGTGAACCTAATTTGCTACTCACTTGGTCTACATTTCCTGACCATGCACCCCTTACTGACCTTACTTTTGCTCAGTACCTCTGTCTCTCTTGTGACATTTTTTGACTCTGTAGTCCATGTACTATCAACTGTAAACTCTAAGGACATCAGCCAGACCTTCTTTCAGTCTCTGTTTTTCATCCAATTGCCTCTTAATTTTCCTGTCATTTTTCACCTGTTTCTTATTTTGCTGATTTCTATTTTCCTCTTTTAATTCTTTAATAAATTCCTCACTTTTAATTTGCAGACAAATTGGTCACCTATATAAGAATCCTTCCATTAACTTCTTCCATCATCTTTTTATTTTGTATATACTCAACAACCCATTCTATTGCCATCTTATAACCTCCATCATTCTCTACAATCTTAGAGGCCAAATCTAATAGTTCCTCAAGCCCTGTTAGTTTATGCTTCAGTTTCTTTTACAAAATTGTTTGAATATTTGCCATAATTCCCCCTATTTAAAAAAAAAATGCTTGCTACTAAAATTCAAACAATTTATGTCTTTATGTAACCAATTTAAGTCTGTCGACTTCTAAACATATTATTTTAGATGTTTGGTATCATATCAATACAACACATTGATTAGTCACATCCCATCTGTCTGTCCACCAGCATGACCCAGACATTCCTGTCGCTTGCCATTTCAATACACCACCCTGCTCTCATACCCACATGTCCACCCTTGGCCTGCTGCAATGTTCCAGTGAAGCCCAACACAAACTGGAGGAACAGCACCTCATCTTCCAATTAGGCGCTTTACAGCCTTTTGGACTTAACATTGAGTTCAACAACTTCAGACCATGAACTCTCTCCTCTATCCTCACCCCCCTTTTTTAATCCCTTTTTTCTACATTAATTTTTTTTATCCATTTATTTTTATTTCTATTTTTATTCATTTATCTATGGTTTTATCCCCCCTTCTATCCCATTTTCCATCTTTTTCCCCCTCCCCCACCCCATCCCCTAAAGGACCATCTGTCACTTGTTCCATATTGTTCTTTCACACAATGCTATCCTTGTTCTGCTATTATCACATTCTGCTTTCTTACCTTTATGCCACTATCAGCACCTTTTTTTTAGCACTAACCACTACCATTAACACTCCCTTTGTCCTTCAGTTCATGACATCTTTGTCAATCCCACCTTTGTCCCCACCTTCTATCCAGCTTTACCCCACCCCACCCCCCTTAAACAGTATAAATTTCATCACATTTCCACTTCTCTTCAGCTCTGAAGAAAGGCCATATGGACTCAAAACGTTAACCCTGTTTCTCTCTCCACAGATGCTGCTAGACCTACTGAGTTTTTCCAGCATTTTCTGATTCTGTTTCATTTTCCAGCATCCGCAGTATTTTGCTTTTATTTTAGTGGGTCATAATGGATTTGGACCTGACAGCAAAAAATAGTAATCAATGATTTGTTTATTGAAAATCACATCAAACACATGCTGACACATAATATTAATAACAATAAGAATACAGTGATGAAAAGCATTTTGCCTACTGATCTCTGGGCATTATTTGTAATTAAATTGGTAGTGTGGCCATCTCGAGTTCTCTGTTGGATTGCTCTCTGATAGTTTGATAGACTTAAACTGTTTAGTGGTCTTCACCACTTCCACAGCACTGAATTTGAGAGAGGTTGGTTATTGTAGTCCCCTAACCAGATCCTCACACCATAGAAAGTAGAGAGCAGCTCTAAAAAAGGAGATAAAAGTGGCAAAGATGAGAGTGGATTAGTGGCTAATGCAAAAGGGAAACCAAAAGTCTTTTATAAACACAGAAATAGTGAAGGGGTAATCAAAGAAAGAGCGGGGCCAATTAGAGATCACAAAGGAGATATTAATGCGGAAGCAAAGGAGATGGTTGAGATACTAAGTGAGTACTTTGCATTCATCTTCACACAGCCTCCTTAAAAGGTTACAACAACAGACCGCCTCTTGAGAGTGGAATGGTCACCCGCAATCCCCCATCCCACCCATGTCATGTCCCTGTTAAAAGCAGCAATGGCAGGTTCAAGCCAGGTTGGGTTCCTGTTTCAGAGTTTTTACTTTTTAACCACCCACCCAAAACAAACCCACCTGTTTTGGGGGTTAAAATGGACCCCTATAATCAAGGGCTGAATTAATTGGAAAGGTATCACTAATAAATGAAAGTCAGCATGGAATTGTTAAAGGCAAGTTGTATTTGACTTACTTAATAGAAAGGGTGGACGAAGCAGGGTTGATGTTGTATATGTGAACTTTCAAAAAGCATTTGACAAATACCGTTTAATAAACCTGTTTGTAAAATTAAAGCCCATAGGATTAGAGGGATAGTGGCAACATGGATATAAAACTGGCATTCCCCAGTGTAGGTATTAAGAACATTGCTGTTTTTGATTATATATACTAATGACCTGGACTTGGGTATACAAGGCATAACTTCAAAGTTTGCAGATGACACGAAACTTGGAAATGCAGTAAATAATGAGGATGATTGTCACAGACTGCAGGAGGCATAGCTAGACAGGTGAAATGGGCAGACACATGGCAGATGAAATTTAACATATAGAAGTGTGAAGTGATACATTTGGTAGTTAATGAGAAGTATAAACTATACGGTGCGATTTTAAAGGGAGCAGGGACACCTGGGGGTACACAAGTTTTTGAAGGTGGCGGGAGGAGCTGAGAAGGCTGTTAAAAAGCATAGGGAATCATTGGCTTTCTTAATAGAGGAATAGAGTGCAAAAGCAATAAACCAATGTAAACCTTTATAAGACACAAGTTAAGGCTCAGTTGGAGTTTTATGTTCAAATCTGGGTCCACACCTTAGGATGGTGTCAGGAAGATATAATAAGTCTCATAATGCTATTGGAATTTATTGTAACATAGTGGTATCTGTGTGTGTGTGAGTGAGAAACTTAATTGGATTAAAGGCAGCTGGTCTGAAGGCTTTGATGTAAACATGGAGGAAGTTTAGAATATAAGTTGTAAAAGGACATTGCATTTTTAAATAAACCAGACTAGATTGTTTTCAAAAGATGGAATGAAATATTACACCTAGCCAAGTGAAGTTAAGAAACAGCGTGTTTATTTTTCCCAAAGATTACAGGTAAAATTAGTACTATGATAATCTTTTATGGTCAGGGAGATAAAGTTCAAAAACAGAGTGAAACAATGGGTATTTGCATTCAAAGGGGAAAATATGTATAAAGGAGTGAAGGCTTTGTAAGGGTAGGCATTTTTAAGATTAACAAGTATGAAAAACCTTCAGCATCTATGCCTCAAGCTGCTGTTTTCAAAGAACTGAAGTTAAAACTCACTTGGAATTCAACTGGTTCAAGGTAGTGTGTGTCACCTTGCCTGGGTCTTTTAAAATCTATGTGTCTTACTGTTGCCTTAACAAAAGTGTAACTGGGAGTCAGATTAAGTAGCGGATTTAGAAGTTATCATAGTAGTAATTTGTAAATCTGTGTATGTGTGTAAAATCATTCCTCTTATTAATAAATGTTTAATCTAGTTTTGTAAAAACCTATAAGACTTGGTGGTCTGATTACTACTGAATTCAAGGCACACATCTTGAAATTTATACAAATTGCAAAGCAAGTTGTGGCAATTGTTTCAAGTTTCCCTTTGGGATTTGAACAACTCAGCATTTACCATCGGCTGAACCATAACAATGGGCATCAAGACTTCAGACCGCTTGTAGAAAAGAATGGTACCAAAGAGGAGACACTTCATTTATGTGGAGGGACTGGGGAAGCTGAGGTTGTTCTCCTTAGGGCAGAGAAGATTAAGAGGAGATTGGATAGAGGTGTTCAGTATCATGAACAGTTTTGACTGACTACATATGGAGAAACAATTTCCACTGGCAGAATGGTCAGTAACCAGGAGCACAGCTTTAAGATGATTGGCAAAAGAACCAGAGGTGATCTGAGGAAACTTTTTTTTTTACACAGCAAGTTGTTGTGATCTGAAATGCACTGCATGAAAAGATGGTGGAAGCAGATTCAGTGGTAAGATTAGAAGAGAATTGGATAAATATTCAAAGGGAAACGTTTTATGAGGCTATGCGGAAATAGCAAGGGAGTGAGACTAATTGGATAACCCTATTAAACAGCCAGCACAGGCCTGATGGACTGAATCTCCTGCTTTGGTGCTGTAACATTCTATAATTCTATGACTCTATGGGCCATTCACAAGATCCTCCAGATGACCAGCTCGACCCAGAAATTAACATTAATTATCTAGCTGTTTTGCCTCAACTTTTATCATTATCTTAGAATCATCATTACATTTTCAATTAATTGTTTAACGTCACCATGTGTTTGACAAGGTTCACCAATTTGTCGAAGATTATATTCTTTCACTGCAGTGAAAAATAGCATGAAAGTTAAAAGCATAAAGCAAAATATGTCACTGTCCCTATCCCCAATATTTTTGTACCAGCATTGTCTTCATCTTCCCTGACATGAGCACCCTGTAACTGCACCCACACGTGTACCCAAATCTCCACCTTTTATATCAGCAGCTTATAATTTTCTGGAAAACATATCTTAGATTTTATGAAGACCCTACCCTCGCCATAACATCTCATTTAGCTACCCTGGTAAGTATCTTGAAAGAACAGTTTATTAAAAATATACACTTACGAAATAGTGATTTCTGACATTTATGAATCAACTTTAAGTTAGGGAGAAGCCAGAACTGGGTTTATGTTTTGGGAATACAACTGAAACATCGGTCAATGATGTGATCTACACTTTTGCAGTGGCTAAAGCTATTCAGTCTATTGCTGCACTGGAACGCACACAACATGTAGGATGCCTTAGAGTGGACATCATATTCCTAAAACCTGGCAAATGTCTCTTCTCTTTCACTGGCTGTTCCATCACACATGTTCCGTCAGCATGAGTACCTAGTTGCTTCACTGTTTTTTCAGCTATGGACATCTTGTCCTTTTCGTGCTGTTCTATCTGAATCTCCAGATGTTTCTGTATAGCCAGCCCAAGGACTTCAGGATCTACAGAGGCCCCATAGACTTCCCACGTCATCCCTTTGTCATCCCATTTCACTTCTCGGACCGGGGACTCCTGAATCAGCTGGTTCTCTTCAAGGTTAACCTCTGGGAACATATGAACCAGGCGACTATCAGTTGGAGACATGGGGCTGGTGCCTACTGACCTGCAGTTAACTGCCAATGAGGTCTGTACCTCTGCATCTTTATGTTCCAGCTGATGGCGATATCTAAGGGTCAGGTCTGTTACAGAAGTCATAGTCCATGTGTCTCGTGTTCTCACACCCACATTACTGTTTGAATTGTTCTGCAGCAAAGAGTGAGAAAACTTTTCCAGTTCTGCTTTTTCCCCATCTGAGGTGTTCTGAGAATTCCTGTCAATTGCAGTGTGGACATCTTCATTTTCCATATTTCCGTGGCATTTCAGAAGATGCCTTGCATCCAACCCAGATTCACTCACTGAAGACACCAACCTTGGGAATGTTAGAATCCCTGAAACCGGCAGTGGATGGCAACATGCATTGACAACAGTTCCTCTTCCAGATTCACTAACAGAACTGACTAGCCTTGGAAAGAGATGGATAGCAGGGATTGGCAGTGAATGGCAATAAGCAGGAGTGGTGTCTTGTATCCTCAGACCAGATATCAAGTGGCTTTGGAGTCCAGTACAAGTGTGGTTGCCCATTAAACTGTTTTGGTGAGTGGCAACTCCTTCCCTATATGTCGCACTACCCTGATCCGTAGCAATCATCTCATTTCTTGTCACCCTATTGCCTTGATATTGTCTACCAGATTCCTGGACAACCGTGACACTTGGATAATTGAGAGAACTCTCTGTAAACATGAGATGGCCCCGATGCATGGGACTACACAAATCATTGGCTATACAATTGTCTTGATGTTCAGCAATGGCTGCACTTTCGCTCACATTTTCCTGATACCCAGTGTCAGTTTCACTCCCTGAAATATTGATCACAATCTTTTGACTACATTCTTTAGTCACCATTTCATCTTGAGGAATTATACCATAGCCTCTGTCAGGCACAGCAGCTTGATGTGCGGTAGTAGTCTTACTATGCACAACACTGCCTCGATAGCAGTTCTCTTTATAACCATGAATAATGTCTGAGCAACTCCTGTGCATCATCTTGGCCTGCAATTTTCCCAAGTTTGAGTCTGCGTATAACATTGTGTCTGTGTCCTTTCCCATGGAGGAATTGGTGTTCATGTGGCTGTTGGTGTGAATTTTTGAATCATCCTGAAATATTGGGAATTGGGAGACATGATTGGGATCAGGGATAGTTCCCATATGGAAGCAGCGACACAGGGGGATCACAGTGAAATTATCTTGTGGTGTGAAACACGATGGATGATAAGGGCATCTCATGTCCATTTCAACTGAGTTCCTTGGAGAGACAACGCTACTGAGGGTCTTCCTCAGTTCTTGTTTAGTTGTTTGTCTTTCCTCCATGCTGTCTCTTCTGGGGAATAAGGTGGCAGAAGAGCTTTTTGAAAGTGGGAAACAATCTGGCTCCAGAGTGTTATGACACACTGTGTTCTGGGTTTCCTGGAAGGAATAGTCAGATAGTCTTCGACTGTAGGTAGCCATTCTGAAATGACACTCTGTCGTGATGAGAACCAATATAAAGAAGGAATAGTAAGTCAAGGGTATACATGTTATTCCTCCTTCCCCACTTCCCTCCCACCAAAAAGTTTTCTCTCACCTGTCTTGAAGGAAAAGACATGCTGGAGTACATTTCCACTGAATCATGGAAATTTACAGACAGAAAGAGGCCATTCAGCCCATCGTGTCTGCACTGGCCAACAACAAGCCATCCAGTCGAATCCCACTCTCCAGCTCTTGATTTGTAGCCATGAGGCTGGGGCACTTAAAGTGCATACCCGAGTACTTTTTAAAGGCATTGAGAGACCCCACCTCCACCCCCTGCTCAGACAGTGAATTTCAGATCTCCACCATCCTCTGGGTGAAAACATTTCCCCTCTAAACCTCCCAGCTCTTACCCTAAATCTATGTTCCCTCGTTATGCACCCCTCACAAAGGAAAATGGGGCCTTTCTATCCACTCTCTCTAGACCCCTCATAATTTTATACACTTCACTAGGTCTCCAGTTATGGCTCCTAAGTCATGCTAGAGTGTCTTCAAGTCATTTGTGGCCTTACCCACCGCCCAGCCAAGTAGGGTTATTGAACAGCAAGCAATTTCAATTACTCATCTTTTTTTCTTCCCTTCCCTAACCCAGGGGCAATGAAACAATTGCAGTTAGCCCTACTCCCATCTCAGCTCATACCAACAAACCTAACACAGACCAGCGACGTAACCTGGGATGTTAAAATCCAAATGGCTCAGTTTCAGTGTTTCATTTTGTCATGCAAGTCAAGGAGTTAAAGAGGCCATGAATTTAGAGCCATGAAATATTTAAGCTGAGGAAAACCATCTTGTCTATTCAGGTTTTACATGCAGAAATATCCTGCAGTCTCCCCTTCAAAGATTTTCACTTATGTTACCCTATCTCAACACCCATCCTATGTGTTCATTGGGCTCTGTCCAAAATTTGCCTTTAACTGATTTGAACATCTTACAATCAGGGTCCTGTTTGAAGTTTCTTGCAGCATTGCTTGTGGGTCAGGAGGAGCAGGAGTGCTACAACTTTGCCCATCAAGCTCCACTGCCATTGTGTTCCCTTCCCCTATACAAGTACCTTTTGGAGTTGGGAATTGGATTTACCTATTCCTGTAGCCTATTCCAGAGTTAAAATCCAGATTTCCAGATTTTCCATTTTAAGTTCTGCCCACCCTACCCCACTGCCATGTATCATGGCCCTGTTAGTATCTAGATCAAAGTGTCAGGAGAGCTATTTGACCAGGGACGGGAATAGGGCTCACTGCAATTGGTTTCATTACCCTGGGTTAGGGAAGGGAAGCAAAAACTAACTTATAAACAAACCACTATGAAGTCCCCTCTCAGTTGCTGCTTTCAAGACTCTTCCTCACTGTCATTCTGAACTCAAATTTGTTGATAAGCTATCTCAATAGAAGCACTGTTTGGCTTAGGAATGAACCTTCCAGACCATAGCTTACCAGATTCCATCTCCCTGGTAAATGCTGATCTCAACTGGAACAGCAGTTCAGGTGCCACCTTGGTCACAGTGCTATTGGGCTAGTGAGAAAAATCAGCTTGAGTTCTCACTCCTGATCACTACCACTCATTAATGATGGGAAGTTCATATTTAGGGACTTTGGGTGGACTCAAAAGAAATAGGTAAGCACTTGCAATTACTCATGTCTTTTTTTCTTCCCTTCCCTAACCCAGGGGTAATGAAACCATTTACAGAGAGTCCTAAACAAAAACAAAAATACCTGGAAAAACTCAGCAGGTCTGGCAGCATCTGCGGAGAGGTGCACAGTTAACGTTTCGAGTCCGAATGACCCTTCAACAGAACAGAGAGTCCTATCCCGATCCATGGTCAAATAGCTCTCCTGACATTTTGATCTCGATGTTAACAGGGCCAAGATACACGGCAATGGGGTGGGCAAAATTTAAGATAGAAAATCTGGATTTTAACTCCAGAGCAGGCTACAGGAGCAGGTAGGTCCAATTCCCAACTCCAAGAGGTATTTGTATAAGGGAAGGGAACACAATGGTGGTGGATATTGATGGGCCGAGTGGTAGCACTCCTGCTCCTCCCGGCCCACAAGCAGTACTGCAAAAAACTTACCTTCGCTCCAAAGTTGTCCTTGCCTCCTTTCAGCCATCAGCTGCCGGGTTTCCCAGGGCTTAAGAAACTCAGCCAGCCACTGTTGAACCTGCCAGCCTCATTAAAATATTTAAATTGCCAACTTCTTGTCCTGCATTCATTAAACCCAAATGGATTTGGATGGGTTTGGATTGAGTTTGAGATTTTTAAAATTTTAACATCTGACCCGATCCCAACACACCATTTGGGGGGGTTTCAAATCCAGCTCTTACTGTCAAGGTCCTTTAACAAATAATGGCCACCTGGGCAAAGGGCCACAGCACTGATTGCATTCACAAGACAAGAGCCAGATGGGAGAAAGGGAGAGAAAGTGGGAAAGTGGGTGCAGCTAAAGGCTTAATTTTGTACACAAACCCTTTAATTATACTTAAAGAAATGAAATATGCTGATAGGTTGGAAAAATCACATTGAAGTTAACTGTGTTTTGCAGAGTACAATGGACAGCACTGAGTTCAACAGAGAATACTGGGCACAGAGCATACTGGACACACAGGGTATTCTGGGCACACAGGATACTCTGGACACAGGGTACGTTGGACACACAGGGTACTCTGGACACACAGGGTATTCTGGGCACACAGGGTACTCTGGACACACAGGGTACTCTGGACACACAGGGTATTCTGGACACACAGGGTATTCTGGGCACACAGGGTACTCTGGACACACAGGGTACTCTGGACACATGCATGGTGTGAACAATTAGCACGGGTATTTGTATGACATCACTGTGTTGATGTATGTCTGTATGGTGTGTGTGTGTCCATACGTGTCTGTGTGCTGGCGTGTATTAGAATGGTGTGTTGTTAGGGTGGTGCTGTGTATCAGTATTTTGTGTGTGGCCATATTGTATGTGTCAGCATGGCGTGTGTTTCAGTCTGGCGATGTGTGTCATGTTATGGTGCGTGTCAGTGTGGAAGCCAATGTGACGGGGCGGGGGGGGGCAGAAGAATTACGATCAGATGGTTACTGTACTCACGCGGCAGAGACTAGGGAAGAGAATGCAATGAAGATGTGGATCTGTGTATATGAAAGAGAAAATTGGGTCAAGATAGAATACAACCAGTGTCGGGGCGCAGTGTCGAATAGTGTCAGGGAAAGGGATGGAGCATTCTCAGAGAGAGAATTACAGCGAGGGAGAGGCACATATAGCACATGAGGCCAGTGAGGCTGGAAAGGGGTATTCGGAGGCTGGACGCTGAGGGACAACCCTGCCAGGCAGAGGGAAGGGATTTGGGAGACAGCAACAGATTCAGATTCATTAAATGGAGATTCCATGTCCCGGGCAGCCAGGGATTGTGTTTTATAAAAGCAGACCCCAATTCTCTATCTAATGCACCCGGCTGGTGTCTCCCGGCCCCACATCCTGAAAAAAAAACCAGACTAGCAGAAAATTATTATTTTTATATATATTCTATCTGTGCACAGCCATTTAAAGAGGCGTCGCCCTAACACGCTGAGATAAGCCGGAGCTATTCCGAAGGGTTTTGTTTTTTAAAAACAATATTTTGTTTTTAAAAAAGCTAAACATACCTCCCAGCCGAATGATTTGTACAAGCAACAGGGCTGGGTACCTGCTGGTAGCATCTCTGCACACAGCACACCTCCCTCGCCCCCCTCCACAAGCTGCAGCTCAGGTCAAAACAAGCATTAATTATTGTGATTATTGCACTCTTACAAAGCCAAGAACTGGGAGAGGAAATCGGAGTGTCTAAAAAATACTTCGCCATTCGCCGGCGTCTACAGCCCCCAACTGACAGCTTCTCAACAATAACGGAATAAAATAATAACAATAATAATAATATAAAATGATCAAAGGAACAATTCGCATTGCTGAAAAAAAATCCCCTCTGGAGCATTCTGCCAGGCAATAGCACTCACCGTTTAAGGAGCAAGGAGGGAGGGAGATCCAGGATATCCACAGCTTAAATTAAATAATAAATACACCTTCTGCTATTTATTATTAATTATTATTATTGTGTCTGCTTTCTCCACACCCCAAGGAGTATATTAGAATTGAGAAGTTTGTGAAAGGACAGCAGCAGCTCAGGCGGGTTTAAGCCACACAGCCCTCGTCTTCCTCCACAGCTCACACGGTTGCCGGCGAAATGAAGAGAGGAGATTAATACATCAAGGTTTTTCATCCGATTAAGGAAGATAGTGCCGCGCTCCTCACCTAATGCTCCCCTCCGGCGTGACAGGAGCTTCGAGCAATCAGCAATTTTCACTCCAAAGTGATTCATGTCAACTGGTTCTCAATTCTTCCTCAACCACCCATTCCTACCCATCCTTTATCCTTGGATCATCATGTGTCTGCCTTTGTGGTATCTCTGTTTGCTCCTTTGTATCTGTCTCTTTGAGTCACTTTTTTTCTCTCTCTGTGCAACTATCAGGCTTATATTTATTTAATTTGATGGTTGAAACACCTGCCCGTGAAATGAGTGCTGTGGAGACGGTGTTGCTACTTTGGGAATGGGAAGTGGGAATTGGGAATGCCCCTGCGTGTATTGTTGTGGCAGTTTAAATCCTGCATTTTGGGCACTCCAAACATTTTTGTGTGAGATACCAAGGTGAACAGCCAAGGGTGCAAGGAACCATCAGAGTGGAAGCAAAGATGAGATGGATCATTCTTACATAGAATTTAGAACTCGGAAATAGGCTATTCAGGGTTTATATTCCACAGAAGTCTCCTTTCGCTTTATTAATTTATCCTTCTATTCCTTCCTTCCTCCCTCCCTCCCTCATCTATCTTTTCCTTAAATCCATCCATGCAATCCACCTCACTGCTGCTTGCTGTAGCGAGTTTACACTTTCTAATTACTCTCTGGGTAACAAAGTTTCTTCTGAATTCCTTGCTGGACTTATTTGTTATATTTAAGGTTCCCCTCCACGAGTGAAAACATCTTCTCTACATCTACCTAATCAAATTCCACCATAATTTTATAGTTCTTTATCAGGTCACCCTCTTAATCTTTCCTTTTCTGGAGCAGAGTCCCAGATTGTTCAGCACTTCACAGATATTCTTGACAGTTCTGGTTACCATTTAGTGCAGATTGAACTCTGGCTTTGAGTTGGGAAGGAAGTTTGAGATTAGAGGTTCAGAAGATGGCAGCATTGGGGCTGAGGATAAGGATGACATTTTTGCCATTTAGATATTACCTGTTGATCAGTTAGTAGCTCTCTTAACAACAACTTTGATTTATATACTGTCTTTAACATAATAAAATGTCCCAAAGTGATTCACAGGAGCATTATCAAACACAATTTGACATCAAGACATATAAGGAGATATTAGGACAGGTGACCAAAAACTTGGTCAAAGAGGTAGGTTTTCAGGAGCATCTTAAAGGAGAGAGAAGCAGAGCAGTTTAGGGAAGGATTTCCAAAGCTTAGGTTTAGGCAAAGAAGGCCTGGGCATAAGTGCTAGAGCGACTAAAGTTAGAAATATGCAAGTGGCCAGAATTGGAAGAGCGCAAAGTGTTGTAGAGCTGGAGGAAGTTACAAAGATGTGGAAGGGGGAAGCCATGCAGGAGGTGGGGGGCGGCCTGAATAGAAAGGTCAGAATTTTAAGATCCAAGTGTTGCTGGACCAGGAGCCAATCTAAGTGAGTAAGCACAGGGATGATGGTAATTGGGATTTTGGTGTAAATTAGAATATGTGGATGAGTAAATGTCTGTCTATGAAGGGTGGAATATTGAGCCTGCCTGGAGAGTAATGGAATAGTCGAGTCTAGAGGTAACAAAGGCATGGATGAGAGTCTCAGAAGCAGATGAGCAGTTAGGGTCTCTATTAGAAAATTTTTGGTCCAAGGCCCATGCTAGACACCTGAGTACATTGTCCAGGTTTACATTCCAAGTGCAGTACTGAGTGAGAGCTGCACTGCCAGAAGTATGTCTTTCAGATGAGATGTTAAAATAGGACCCTTCTGACTTCTAAGGTGGATATGACAGATCCCATGACATTATTTGAAGAAGAACAGGTAATATATCTTCCAGGCCAATATTTATCCCTCAATCAATATTATTAAAACATAATCACATCGCAACTTGCTGTACCGCAATTCCTGGATTACAATATTGACTACAATTCAAAAGTATTGGCTGAAAAATGCTATGGTGGTGCTGAGATTGTGAAAGGTACTGGAAATTCTGGATTTCTGCCCATCTCTTGAGTGTTTGGCTATCTTCTTGAACTGCTGCAGTCAGTTGTTGAAGTTGCTTTCACATAGGTGGGGAGGTTCAGTATTTTGGCCCAGTGAGGATCATGGAATGGTGATATTTAAGTTCAAGTTGGGATGGTGAGTGGTTTGGAGGGGATGGTATTCCAGTGCATCTGGAAGTCACGGATTTGGGAAGTGCTGCCGAAGAAGCCTTGATGACTTGCTGTACACGGTACACATTGGTACCACAATATGTTGGTGATAGAGGGAGTTGATGTAGAACCCTGTTACAAAAATGCCAGGTATTTCAGCCAACAATCCAACTTGCTGGCTTCCCCCAATGATTGCAGGCAGGACCAGCCAATGACAGCAGCATCGGATAGAGGGCAACACTTTCTACAGGAGCATTTCACAATCCAGTACAGGACCAACTCAATATCAAGAGCCTCCCATTGACACACATTCATTACCACCCCAGCCTGCTGCCTCATCTTCCCCTTCCAGTAATCAGAACGTGTGTGTAAGTTTAAAATATGGGATGCACAATGCGCACAATGACACCAAAAGGAAACACCAGAGCTATGGAAATCAGCTATTTTTAAGTAGACCTTTTCCATACTAAAATAAACTTTCTCACACTGAACAATTTCTCCTTTAACTCCTCTCACTTCCTCCAAATAAAAGGTGTGGCTATGGGTACCCGCATGGGCCCCAGCTATGCCTGTCTCTTTATGGGGTATGTGGAACATTCCTTGTTCCAGTCCTACTCCAGCCCTCTCCCACAAATCTTTCTCTGGTACATCGATGATTACTTCGGTGCTGCTTCATGCTCTCGTCGGGACCTGGAAAAATTTATTAATTTTGCTTCCAATCTCCACCCCTCCATCATTTTCACATGGTCCATCTCTGACACTTCTCTTCCCTTCCTTGACCTCTCTGTCTCAATTTCTGATGATAGACTGTCCACCAATATCCATTACAAGCCTACCGACTCCCACAGCTACCTCGACTACAGCTCCTCACACCCCGCTTCCTGTAAGGACTCCATCCCATTCTCTCAGTTCCTTCGCCTCCGTCGCATCTGTTCTGATGACGCTACCTTCAAAAACAGTTCCTCTCACATGTCCTCCTTCTTCTTTAACCGAGGTTTTCCACCCACGGTCGTTGACAGGGCCCTCAACCGTGTCCGGCCCATCTCCCACGCATTTGCCCTCACGCCTTCTCCTCCCTCCAGAAATATGATAGGGTCCCCCTTGTCCTCACTTATCACCCCACCAGCCTCCGCATTCAAAGGATCATCCTCCGCCATTTCCACCAACTCCAGCATGATGCCACCACCAAACACATCTTCCCTTCACTCCCCCTGGCGGCATTCCATAGGGATCGTTCCCTCCGGGACACCCTGGTCCACTCCTCCATCACCCCATACTCCTCAACCCCCACCTATGGCACCTCCCCATGCCCACGCAGAAGATGCAACACCTGCCCCTTCACTTCCTCTCTCCTCACCGTCCAAGGGCCCAAACACTCCTTTCAAGTGAAGCAGCATTTCACTTGCATCTCCCCTAACTTAGTCTACTGCATTTGTTGCTCCCAATGCGGTCTCCTCTACATTGGAGAGACCAAACGCAAACTGGGCGACTGCTTTGCAGAACACCTGCGGTCTGTCCACAAGAAAGACCCAACCTCCCTGTCGCTTGCCATTTTAACACTCCACCCTGCTCTCTTGCCCACATGTCTGTCCTTGGCTTGCTGTATTGTTCCAGTGAAGCCCAACGCAAACTAGAGGAACAGCACCTCATCTTCCGACTAGGCACTTAACAGCCTTCCGGGCTGAATATTGAATTCAACAACTTTAGATCTTAAACTCCCTCCCCCCATCCCCACCCCGTTTCTTCCCCCTCCCTTTTGTTTTTTTCAATAATTTATATAGATTTTTCTTTTCCCACCTATTTCCATTTATTTTTAAATTTACAACTAATACCTTGTCAGTCTTTCCACCCCATCCCACTAGAGCTGTACCTTGAGTATCCTGCCATCCATTCTTAATTAGCACTTTTCTTAGATAATATCACCACCTTCAACACCTCTTTGATCCTTTTGTCTGTGACATCTTTTGATTATCTGCTCCTATCACTGCTTGCTTGTCCCTACAACCACCCCCACCCCCCTCAACTTCTCCCCCCCCGCCCCCCACCTTAAACCAGCTTATATTTCACCCCTCTCCTAACTACACTCAGTTCTGTTGAAGGGTCATGTAGACTCGAAACGTCAACTCTTTTCTTCTCCACCGATGCTGCCAGACCTGCTGAGTTTTTCCAGGTAATTCTGTTTTTAAACTAGTTAATGTCTGTTTAAAAATAATGTACAGTGATATGAACAGCAATTGTCATAATGCCCCCTTGTGGCCAAACACTCCTCCGACTATCATTCCCAAGGCTAACAAATTAAACATTAGTCACTTGGGCAAAATATTGGGGTTAACTGTACCTGTGTCATTGTAGCCCAGTGAGATGCCAGCAGAAGAGGGAAAAGGAGAGAAAAAAACTGGCTGAGAATTTAAAAAATCAGTAAATGAATAATGGACAAAAGAATGACTGAATAAATTACAGATGAGAGAAAAAGAATATTCCTTGTACAACCTTTAAGCTGTGCAATGGATATTATACTGTACTTGAAAAATGTGCCCTACTGGTACAGATCTGCATGTCAGGGCTGGGGCGTGAAAATTGTGAGTGAGCAGAGGATATCTGCAGGAGTGTGTACTCCTCACTCATGCACATATTGGACTGCTTCCAACCTTGGCTGTGGAGGCAAAGCGGTCAGAAGAGACTGTGATTTCCCATGGGAAAGAGCGAGGTAACTTTAGCTGGTGACCTCGCCTTCTAAACTTTATTCATAACATCTACTGACACCACTATGTCAGCCAAAGAAATGGAGGTGGGGTGGGACTTATGGCAGGACTCACAATGAACAGTGTTTTTTACAGCAAACAAGATTTATTTACTCAGCAACAGAGTCTGTTTAAACAGAATACTACAGGAAACAGTCTACAGAATCTATTTATAAAGAGTCTCTATGAACTATAGCAAACAAAACTCATGACTGAAACTGCAGCAATGTCTGCCAAAAAAAGCAGGGTGATTTCGCCAACAAAATGCAGTCAGTGGAGGGTAGTTACATAAGAACTTTGAATTTAAGAACTAAGAGCAGGAGTATTTCATGTGGCTCCTCACGCCTGCTCTGCCATTCACTAAGATCATAGCTGGACTTCTACATTAACTCCAATTTCCTGACCTATTTGCATATTCCTTGACTCCCTGAGTGCCCAAAAATCTATCAATCTTGAATATACACATTGATTGAGCACCTACAGCCTCCTGGGGTAGAAAATTCCAAAGATTTACAACATTCTGAGTAAAGAAATTTCTCCTCATCTCAATCTAAATGGACTTCCATTGGATTGGTCCATGATAAAGCTTGGCAAAGTACTGCAGTGGTTTGCCGTTGCCTTCTGCAGTATGGCTGACCAGGAAACTCTCCTGCTTTTACTGCCTGCCAACAGGTGCATTGGAAAGATTTACAGGCTGATAATCAACCTGTTTGGCCATGTTATGAACACACGTCCTGTGGCCACCAAGTCCTGAAGTGGGACTTCACCTTGGAGCTTCTGGCCCAGAGGTAGGGACACTATTGCTGCACCACAAGACTTCCTACCTGTTCCATTCATGTGCTGTTAAACCAGGTACAGACTTTGGAGAAAGCTGAACTCTTCCCAACACCCAGTGAGAACCCACTCAGTTTGTTCAATTTCAGATAGTTTTGTGAATTCACTCATGTGCCAGTCTCCTCTTCTCTTTGGGTTTTGGGGGATGGCTGTTGATAGTATTTTAGAGCTAATAATTATTAGTTATCTATTAATTACTTATATTAATTGTTATTACAGCTTCTGCTGCTGTCAGCCTGTGTTATAAACACAGCAGGGCTCAACAATATTTGCAACATGGGATTGTGATT
Organism: Cetorhinus maximus; assembly: GCF_964194155.1. NCBI lineage: Eukaryota > Metazoa > Chordata > Chondrichthyes > Lamniformes > Cetorhinidae > Cetorhinus > Cetorhinus maximus. The sequence continues at coordinate 8,561,248 of NC_135905.1, read as the reverse complement.
TAATCACTCACGACAGGGAATCAACAATTCAAGGTGAAGAAAAGGTTGATGACTGTTATTAAAGTTTCTGAATTGTTATGCTCATAACCGGAGAACCTTAATACTGTTGTAATTTTGGAGTTGTTCCCCTTCGAGCAAAGGAGGTTGAGGGGAGATGTAATAGAGGTGTAGAAGATTATCACAGGCTTAGATAAGGTAGATAAAGAAAGGCTGTTCCCTTTAGCTGATGGTACAAGGACTAAGAGACACAGATTTAAGGTTTTGGGCATCAGATGCAAGGGGAATGTGAGAAGGAACTTTTTTTATGCAGCGAGTGGTAATGACCTGGAACCCATTGCCTACGAGGTTGGTGGATGCGGAGGTGATGGTTGATTTCAAAAGAAAATTGGATGGGAAGATGAGGGAAATAAACTTGCAGGGCTATGAGGATAAAGCGGTGGAGTGGGACTGACTGGGTTGGTCTACAGACAGTTGGTATGGTCTCAGTGGGCTGAATAACCTCCTTCTGTGCCCTCATGACTATATGATTAATACAGAACATTAACTTTGACTTAATGTAGTGCCTCCAAAATCTTGGGAGATTTGGGTTGTTCTAATTCATCGCATTCATTTTGATAATTATTTTAAAAGAAATGACAACAGTTAATTCAACCTGGGGTAGTAGAATAGAGGATATTGAACATCTCTCAACACCAAATGGAAATGAACAATTTAACAAAAATTATGGTTGTTTTTTTTTAAATGAGATGATTGAATTAAAATTTTGTCTTCTTCAACAGGTTGTGTTTCCAAGAAATCTGAAAGTTATCATTTGACGAATAATTGTTGCTTGTTTCAAAGATTTTTCATTTCTTAAATATTTGGGGAGGTGATGGCGTAGTGGTATTGTTGCTGGACTAGTAATCCAGGGTAATGCTCTGGGGACCCAGGTTTGAATCCCGCCACAGTAGATGGTGGAATTTGAATTCAATAAAAATGTGAAATTAAAAGTCTAATGATGACCATGAATCCATTGTCAATTGTTGTAAAAACCCATCTGGATCTCTAATGTCCTTTAGGGAAGGAAATCTGCCCTTACCTGGTCTGGCCTATATGTGATTCCAGACCCACAGAAATGTGGTTGACTCTTAAATGCTCCCTGAACAAGGGCAATTAGGGATAGACAATAAATGCCGGCCTAACTAGTGACACCCACTTCCCATGAATGAATACAAAAAAATATACAATTTCTTTATAATTATTCAGCAACCCTGCGGTATTGCCACTTAAAGTAACAAGGAGGAAGCTTGGGAAAACATTATCCCCCTTCATGGATTAACGTTTAGAAAATTGCAAATCCTTATTAGGATGAAGTTATCAGAATTTATATGTATTTATTTGGGAAAATCATATCTATGATTAATATTTATTATATTATTGTGCGCATTGTATTTTGTTATTCACAAATACAGACTGAATAATTAAAACAATTTTATTCTTAAAAATCCAAAAAAGAAGTAGCAACTATTCCTCAATTAATAACATCTCTGTTGTTACCTTTCACATTTCTGGGAAACACAATCCTGTATTAGAAAGACAGAATTTGAATTCATTCATTTCACTGTGGAAGATTATTAAACTCCAATTTTGTTAAATAATTTATTTAAGTTTGGTAGTTGACTTATGTGTGTTTTTTTTTATTCATTCAGGGGATGTGGGCTTTGCTAGCTGGTCCAGCATTTATTCAGTACCCATTTTTAAAATTATTTGGTAGCCAGTACAATGCAATTACAAGATGCCTCCAGTTGCCCCCATAAAATTAGCAGTAGACCATCCAACATTTTTCTGGTTATGGTCCACTTTTTGACCACTCAACCACAGTGTGAAAAGATGTTCTCAGTTTCCTGACAGCCATTCACTGCTAAACATAATGCAATACAACGACGCTGAACTAACTATTGTAATTCCTTCAAAAAATCAGAAGAAATGAGACAAAACAGAATCATCTAAATCTGCCAAGATTTTTGAGGCACTAGGTTAAATCAAAAACTATGTCTTGTACTGAATTAGTTTTCTTAAATATCAACAGTGCCCAAGTTCTCCTATAGTTAACATAAATCAAAGAACCTTAATTACACGTTAACATTAAGTCCTTATCCACCTTAAATCATTCATTTTCTGTTATGGATGACAAAATCGTGTCACAAACCCATGTCACGAACTGCAGATTGCTTGAGAACATAACAACATAAGAAATAGGAACAGTAGGCCATTTGGCCCCTCGAGCCTGTTCTGCCATTCATTACGATCATGGCTGATCTTCTTGGCCAGGATTTTTCATTGGTCGGGCGGGCTCAGTGAGAGCGGTTGGGGGCAGTTGTGGAGTCGACCGCCGCCTGTGATCAGCTCTGCACCGCGATTTCACACGGGCGGGCCCTTTAAGGCCCACCCAGCGTGGAACGTGAGTGGTAGCACTGAGCGCTACCTGTGCGGGCGGGAGGAGGAGGGAGAGTCAAAGAAAGTTTTTATTTAAGTTGTAATAGCTTTAGGAAATCTCAAACCCGCTCATGGATGAGGTTTCCTAAAAAAACGTAAAGGCTGCTTGGCCTTTTTGCCTGCCTGCCAACCGTTAGGTTGGATGGGCAGCGTAAATGTGAAATTAATTAGTTCGTTAATGGTCTCAATAGGCCTTTCTACTATCGGCGGGCGTGCAGCCGACTCTGGCACACGCCCGCCGAACGGAATATCGCGAGACTGCGTGATGACGTTGGGACACAGGCCCGATGTCATCACGCGTCATTTTACGTTCCGTGTGTTGGGCCCGCCCCCGCACACCAAATGTAAAATTCTGCCCCTTGTGTTTCGATTTCCACATTCCCATCTACCCCAGATAACCTTGGATTCCCTTGCCTAACAAGAATCTATCTACCTCTGCCTTAAAAATATTTAATGACCCCACTTCCACCACCTTCTGAGGCAGAGAGTTCCAAAGTCGTACAACCCTCTGAGAGAAAAATATTCTCCTCATCTCTGTCCTAAAAGGACGACCCCTAATTTTAAAACATTGCCCCCTAGTTCTGGACTCACCCACAAGAGGAAACTTCCTTTCAACGTCCACCTTGTCAGGTCGTTCAGGATCTTGTATACTTCAATCAAATCACCCCTCACTCTTCTAAACTCCTGTGGAAACAAGCCCAGTCTATCCGACCTTTCCTCATAAGACACCCCACTCATTCCAGGTATCAATTTAGTAAACCTCTGAACTACCTCCAATGCATTTACATCCTTCCTTAAATAAGGAGACCAAAACTGCACACAGTATTTGAGGTGCGGTCTCAACAGTGCCCTTTATAACTGAAGCATAACATCCTTTTATGTTCAATCTCTCCCGTATGCCTTATTAACTGCTTCCTTTCCTGCCCTGTCACCTTCAATAATTTGTACACCTATACCCCCAGGTCCATTTGCTCTGTCACCGCTCCCCCACCAATCCCCCACAACCCCTTTAGAATTATATCCTTGACGTTATATTACCCTTCCTCATTCTTCCTACCAAAATGTATCACCTCATGCTTCTCTGCATCAAATTTCATCTGCCACGTCTGGCCATTCCACCACTCTGTGTCCCCTTGCAGTCTATCATGATCCTCACAGTTCACCATACATTGAAACTTGAGACAATGAAATAATGTGAGGCTCCAGATTCCAGGCGTAGAATTCTACCCCTGATTTTCTAGCTATTGAAATCCGTACCACCCACACATTCCCCTGACCCAACTGTATTCAGGGCCGAAGTGCGGTTGTAAAGAGTGCTGGGCGATCTGAAAACTAATCTGATTCTTTAATGTATTAGTTATTCAGAATGTGCTCGGGCCACACACTGTGGTGTTGCAACCCATCATTCAAAACACTTTTCAGAAATTAGGGATATTCAGAGTCAAAAAAAAAAGGCTGAAAGCAGAAGTAGATTTAAAATCCCAGGTGTGCCACAGGGATCAATGCTGGGAACTCAACTGTTTACAATTTGTATACATTACTTGGATGAAGGGATGGATGGGATGGTTGCCAAATTTGCTATGACACAAAAATAGGTAGGAAAGTAAGTTGTGAAGAGGACGTAAGGAGGCTACAAAAGGATATGGTTATGTTAGGCTTGTATCCGCTGGAGTTTAGAAGAATAAGAGGTTTCTTGATTGAAAGGTATAAGATTCTGAGGGATCTTGACGGGGTGGATGTTGAGATGATGTTTTCTTTTGTGAGAGATTCTAGAACTAGGGGTCACTGTTTTAAAATAAGCGATCGCCCATTTGAAACAGAGATGAGGCAAAATTTTTTCACTCAGAGGGTCGTGAGTCTTTGGAATTCTCTTCCTGAAAAGGTGGTGGAATCAGAATCTTTGAATCAGATCAGCCATGATCTTATTAAGTGGTGGAGCAGGCTCGAGGGGCCGAATGGCCTACTGCTCCTTGTTTATATGTTTGTTTTTAAAAAAAAGGAATTTTGAAATATATTTGATATAATGACAAAAGTACTGGAATATTGCATAACCCTAATGTTTTTCTGTTTCAGCTGCTGATTAATTTTGTATGATGCTGAACATAGGAACATAGAAAATAGGAGCAAGAGTAGGTCATTAGGTCCCTCGAGCCTGCTTCACCATTCAACTAGATCAAGGCAGATCTTTTATGTCAATGCCATTTTCCCACATTGTCCCCATATTCCTTGATATCAGAAGTCTACTTTTATTCTGTTTTTACACCAAGCTTGTCCATTGTTGTATGCCCCCAGGGCAGGTTCCAACAAAAGTCTCCCAACGTGAGATATTTGAGAATCTCATTGGGGGAGGTTTCCCGTTGCCTTCACTGACCCTTTAGAGAGTCGATGGACACCCAGACCCAGCAGACATGAGCAACATCGCAAGGCTGTTTGCCAAATATTGAAGATCTGGTGCACTATTCACCCTGGGGCTACCTGAAGGAGGTCCAAAACCTTCTCCTTTTGACTCAAGAGGGAATACTGGCAACAGAGCCACTGGTCAGATTAACTGAAGTGGAAACGTTTAATGAGTGTGTTACATAATAGTATAATAAAATGCGGTTATCCCATGTTAAACATTTCATGGAAAGTTTTAGCCTACCCGAGGCTTGAACTCTCATCACTACCTCTTGCTCTTGTCCATGCCTTGACAAGGTATTGGTGACCACAGACTTCTGTGATTGGTCCATGCCATCAGGCATATTGGAAAGATTTACAGACTGATAATCAACCTGTTTGGCCACATTTTGAATGCACTTTCCATGGCCGCCAAGTCCTGGCGGGGACTTGAACCCAGAGCTTCTAGCCCAGAGGTAGGGATGCTACCACTGCTTGACAAGACCTCCACCCCCATCAATATATTGTCACGACCATAAATCATCATCCCGAATTACTTATGGACATATTGAGCTTTTAAGTAAGATATGCGTTTTTTTTTAAAAGGGGCATACAAGCAAAAGCTGGCTGAAATTGTAAAGTAATCACTTGCTGGAAAATTCCTATGTGGATTACACTTGACCAACTAGTCTAGAGAACAGAATGTCGTACCTAAAAAGGTGTCAAGGCCTACCTCAGAGAAAGACACTTCAAAGGAAAAGATGCAATACAAAAAGCTGAACTGTAATCTTCTGTGGTTGTGGAGATAATGAAGGTTGATTATCATCTCAGCAGAAACCATCTCCTGTGAGTTATATTCCAGACTATGGACATGATATGAGTTGAAAAGAAGGCAGATCTGGGCAAAAGACAAAAGAAAAGCCAACTGCAATCCTAGTTGTGTGTGCTAGTTTTGGTGTTCCAGGCCTGGTGTGCAAGGGTGTTCTGTGAAGGTCACAGCTGAAGAACATCAACTAGCAATCCTTGTGCTAGCAGGTAAAAAGGTCCTCTCTTTCTGATTGCTGGAAGCAAGACATAAGTCAGCAAAACCACAGTCAAAAAGGAAACAGGACAACTTCTTTCAGCTAACCTGCAGAACCAAGAATCCCCAAACCAATTGCTCATCTGCCCAAAGTCAGCTCTACCAGAATCGTCCAAATTAACGGCCGCAACATTTCGTCATCTACTGCTCATGGACCAGCCAAAGACTGATTCGCATATTTTTTTAACTTTTATTTCTGGACTCACCTCTCATTTCTAATCTGTGTGCTGCATTTTTATTATTTTTTTTCTCACGTTTTAGTAACTAATAAACTCGCTCTTTCTTCACCTCAAAGTCTGGTTAAATTGGCTCCTTTTAAAACATAAATACATTTGGACTTGGAAAAGGTATCCTCGAGGGAAGGGATCCTTTTTAAATTAACCTTGTTGCAACCAACCGAGGGGGTTGAATAAAAAAGGGAGCCAGTTCATTCCTCCTCACCTGGGAGCATAACAATTTGGGGTACCTCGTCCGGGATCATAACAAACTGGGGGAACCTCGTCTGGGGACCAGTTGTAACAATATATTCCATTTTTGTAAAGAAATGATGTCTGGGCTAGGATTGTTTTTAAGTCAGAGACCGGAGTGGCCACAGTTACTTTCAAAGGTAATTCCCATGTCTCTGGAATCAAATTAAAATGCGTGCAAAGATCCCGATACAATTCAAGTCTTGGACATGATTTGCAAAAATTTGGGGTTTCCTCCAATTTTAAGTGAGATCAATGAATTAAAATTCTGTCTTCTCCAACAAGATTGTGTTTCCCAGAAATATGACAGTTAATGGCAGAAATGTTATCAATTACGAATGGTTGCTGCTTATTTTAGCGGATTTGCAATTCTTAAGGATACGATTTCATTATAATTATTCAATGTGTCCGTGGTATCGTTATTTAAAGTGGCAATGGTAAAGATTTGAAAAACCTTTGTCCTTTTACAGATAATTGCCCCAAAGACAAACATCCTCTCATAGTTTTCAACTGAACTCCCTCCCTAACTCCAACCAGTATTCAGAGTGAAAGTGGAACCTGTACAAAGAGTTCAGGGACCTGAGAACTACCTGCTTGCTGATTCATTGATGTGTCAATTACTCAGAATGTGCTCAGGCCGCGCACTGTGGGGGTGCAGCCTGACATTTAAACCCTTTGCAGAAATTAAGAGCATTGGGCAGTAAAAGAGGAAAGCAGAAGGCAAATTTAAAGGCGCAATGCTTGAAAAATTTTGAAATAATGAAAAGAAGTTCAAAATCACAAGTGTGGTGGAGGCAGGTCAATTGAAGCATTCAAAAGGGAATTAGACTGTTATCTGAAAAGGATGAATGTGCAGGTTTCCAGGGAGAAGGCAGGAGAATGGAACTAAGTGAGTTGCTCATTTAGAGAGCCTGTGCAGACATGATGGGCCAAATGGCCTCCTTCTGCACTATCGCAATTCTGTCTTTGATTCTGTGAAGTCCTGGAACACACATAAGAATAACCCCTGGTGTTTTTTTTTTACTTTCAATCACTGACTGATTTGTGTCCTGACAACACTGATTTCTTTTACATCAGTTTTATCCATTGTGTTCTGCCCTCAGGGCAGGTTTCAACTCAAGACTCACACACAAGATATCTGAACCTCGCGTTAGGAAGTAAGGGATGTGGTTTCCTGTTCCCTTCAGGAGTACAGTGAACGCCCTGACCCAGCAGGCACAAACACCGCTGTGGGCTTTTAACCAATATTCAGAGTCTGCTGTCAGCAGTGGAACTCAAACCCTTTTTCTATTGGCACCAAGGCGGGCATACTGTATTATCAACTGGGCTATTGGTCAGCTTACCAATCAATTCTTTTACCAATATGAAATTGAAGAGTTTAGTAAGTGAACAGTATTGTACAGGAACCACTTGCATTTTTTTTTGTAATAAGATGTGATTATCCCATGTTAAACTCTTAAGGTAAAGTTTTACTCTACCCAAGTGCTTGAACTCCCATCAATATATATCCCATTTTTGTAAACAGATGGGCCAGCATCTTCCAGTCGGTGAGCAGGGGCGGGGCCCACTCGCCAACGCATAAAATGGCACAGGCGTGCATCCCGACATCACCCCGCATCATTTAGATTGTCAGTTCAGCGACCTGTTAACAGCCTATTAAGGCCATTAAAAAACCAGTTGAACTCATTAGTGGACTTGCCCGTCTAACCTTAAGGTCGGCGGGCAGGCCAGGAGCCCAGGCGGGCTTGTGATAAAACATGAAACCTCATCCACGGATGAGGTTTCATGAGTGATTTAAAAAATGCAGAATATCTTACAATAAAAGTTATGGACATGTCCCAACTCATGTGACAGTGTCTCATGAGGGGACATTGCAGGGAAATTTTTTTTCTAATCTTTATTCAAAGTTTTAAATCGGAGCAGCACTTTGCCTCAGGGAGATCTGTGCACTCTTTCATGCACACGCACTCTGCAGCTGAGGGAATCCGCCCCCCCACCGCCCACACAGGGAGTGCTTCCTGGTGCACACCACGCTGGGCGGGCCTTAATTGGCCCACCCACATGAAACGACGGCGTCCCCCTGACCGGGGGCGCTGATCAAAAGCCTGCCCTCTCGTGCCCGCACCCACATTTCCCCCCCGATAGGGGGAAAATGTTGCCCACAATGTCTGGGCTTGGATGGTTTTTAAGTCAGGGACCCTAGTGACCGCAGTTACTATTGAAGGTAATTCCCATGTCCCATAGATATAATTTGTCCAATCAAATATATATAAATTCTGTCAAATAACTTTCATCCTAAATGAGATTTAGGTTTAGAAATTTCCTGCCATAGTCTATGAAGGAACAATGGCAAGTAACATTCGCAACACACAAGTGCCAGGCAATGACTATCTCCAACAAGAGAGAATCTAAACATCGTCCCTTGGCATTCAATGGCATTACCATCACTGAATCCCCTAATATCAACATCCTAGGGGTTACCATTGATGAGAAACTGACTGGGCTAGCCATAAAAATACTGTGGCTACAACAGCAAGTCAGAGGCTAGGAATCCTGCGGCGGGTAACTCACCCCCTGACTCTCCAAAGCCTGTCCACCATCCACAAAGCACAAGCCAGGAATGTAACGGAACACTCCCCACTTGCCTGGATGCGTGCAGCTCCAACAACACTCAAGAAGCTCGACACCATCCAGAACAAAGCAGCATGCTTGATTGGCACCCCATCCACAAACATTCACTCTCTCCACCACCGAAACACAGTAGCAGCAGTGTGTACCATCTACAAGTTGCATTGCAGAAACTCATCAAGGCTCTTTAGACAGCACCTTTCAAACCCATAACCACTACCATCTAGAAGGACAAGGGCAGCAGGTACATAGGAACACCACCACCTGGAAGTTCCTCTCCAAGCCACTCACTCTCCTGACTTGGAGATATATCGCCGTTCCTTCACTGTCGCTGGGTCAAAATCAATAATCCTGATCTGATTTCCTTGAGTCGCTTACACTGGTTTGTCCTGGATTGCCTTCCTAACAGCACAGTGTGTGTACCTACATCACATGGACTGCAGGGGTTCAAGAAGGCAGTTCACCACTTCCTTCTCAAGGGTAATTAGGGATGAGCAAAAAATGCTGGCCCAGCCAGCAACAGCCACACCCACGAATGAATAAAAAAAACTGTTGCTACTTTGATAGCAGAGTCACTGAACAATTGTAAAGTAATTGCATCCCTCAGGAATACAAATTCATTAAAATAATCAGCGACCATTCATATGTGATAATATGCCTGCCGTTAACTTTCACATTTCTGGGAAACACAATCCTGTTGGGGAAGACTGAATTTTAATTCATTGATCTCATTTAAAATATGATTGCATCAAAGTTTTGTTAACTCATAGAATCTTAGAATGGTTTAAGCACAGAAGGAGGCTATTCAGCCCATCAGGCCTGTGCTGGTTCATTTATTTGCGATTGGTAAGTTGACAGGTGTTCAATGCCACCTATTCTTTTTTTCAAACTATTTGGTAGCCTGTACAATCCAGTCACAAGATGCCTCCAGTTGCTCCCATTGAAATTGCAATAGACAATCCAGCATTTTTCTGGATGTGATCCTTTTTTGACCACTCAATCACAAATCACAGGGTGATTTTAGTTTCCTTTGTCATTTACTGCCAAACTGAAAACAATACTGTTGTAAGCTTGTTTGGTGTCTCACTAAGAGTCTGTAGGTTTGTATGGTTGAACATAAACTGTTTATTCACAACTCATAACTATATACGTCTTCTGACCAGATGCTATCTCTATGCTGACTTCTGCTAGGCTTTATATACTCAGTTCACCATCATGTGGCTCTCTACATCATATCATGGGCAGTACTGTTTCTCCAGTTCCACATTAATCCTTGCTCTGCCAGGACACCCTTATAATACACCACCTCCCAAGTCCTTATAAAATATATTTATAATGCAATCTTCTTTACTTCCAAGCTACCCTTCTTCCCCCTCAAGTCTCTTGTCTTTACAAATTCAGATGGTCTAGAGGTTTGACAATTCTTCCAGACCTCGTTCTTGTCACATTTGGAGGAATGGTGGTCTCAGTTGCTTTGTGTTGACTTTATCGATTTGGTATTGAAATTGTAGTACTTGGTGTTTTCAGCACTAAGTTGTCTCCATTTGATTCACTTTTTATGCTCCTTCGAGTTGAATTTCTCTTTATTGATAACCCGTCTGCTTTATTTGGACACCTTGGGCTTGTCCCGTTCCTTCCGGAGGGAATGTGCACTCCGTTCATTCCTAGAGTGGACTCAGATTTTCCTTCTCCTGACGTTTCAAAAATGGAACCTTCATTTCCACTCTTTTTAAATTCATTTACGGGATGTGGGCGTCACTGGCTAGACCAGCGTTTATTGTCCAACCCTAATTGCCCTTGAGAAGGTGTTGGTGAGCTGCCTCCTTGAATCGCTGCAGTCTATGTGGTGTAGGAACACCCACAGTGCTGTTAGAGAGCGAGTTCCAGGATTTTAACACAGCGACAATGAAAGAACGGCAATATAGTTCCAAGTCAGGGTGGTGGGTGGCTAACGGGGGAATTTCCTGGTAGTGGTGTTCCCATGTGTCTGCTGCCCTTGTCCTTCTAGATGGTAGTGGTTGTAGATTTGGGAGGTGCTATCTTAGGAGGCTTGGTGAGTTCCTGCAGTGCATCTTGTAGACGGTACACACTGTGTGTCAGTGGTGGAGGGAGTGAATGTTGGTGGATGGGATGTCAATCAAGTGAGCTGCTTTGTTCTGGATGGTGTCGAGCTTCTTGAATGTTTTTGAAGCTGCACTCATCCAGGCAAGGGGAGAGTATTCCATCACAGTCCTGACTTGTGCCTTGTAGATGGTGGACAGGTTTTGGGGAATAAGAGGTGAGTTACTCACCGCAGGCTTCCTAGCCTTTGATCTGCTCTTGTAGCCACAGTATTTACATGGCTAGCCCAGTTCAGTTTCTGGTCATTGGTAACCCCCAAGATGTTGACTTGTTTCACAATTTTAGCCAAATATTTGTTTACTCTCTTATTTTCCAACTCTTTTTCAAGCTTATGAATCTTTTCATTCAGCTCAATAACTACTGTGGTGAAACAAAAACAGAATTACCTGGAAAAACTCAGCAGGTCTGGCAGCATCGGCGGAGAAGAAAAGAGTTGCCGTTTCGTGTCCTCGTGACCCTTCAACAGAACTGAGTAATATTAGGAGAGGGGTGAAATATAAGCTGGTTTAAGGTGGGGGTGGGGGGTGGCGGGGGGGGTGGGGGGGTGGTGGAGAGAGAAGTTGGGTGGTTGTAGGGACAAGCAAGCAGTGATAGGAGCAGATAATCAAAAGATGCCACAGACAAAGGAACAAAGAGGTGTTGAAGGTGGTGATATTATCTAAACGAATGTACTAATTAAGAATGGATGGCAGGACACTCAAGGTACAGCTCTAGTGGGGGTGGGGTGGAAAGACTGACAGGTCATTAAAGGTATAGATTTAAAAATAATGGAAATAGGTGGGAAAAGAAAAATCTATATAAATTATTGGAAAAAACAAAAGGGAGGGGGGAGAAACAGAAAGGGGGTGGGGATGGAGGAGGGAGTTCAAGATCTAAAGTTGTTGAATTCAATATTCAGTCTGGAAGGCTGTAAAGTGCCTAGTCGGAAGATGAGGTGCTGTTCCCCCAGTTTGCGTTGGGCTTCACTGGAACAATGCAGCAAGCCAAGGACAGACATGCGGGCAAGAGAGCAGGGTGGAGTGTTAAAATGGCAAGCGACAGGGAGGTTTGGGTCTTTCTTGCGGACAGACCGCAGGTGTTCTGCAAAGCGGTCGCCCAGTTTACGTTTGGTCTCTCCAATGTAGAGGAGACCGCATTGGGAGCAACGAATGCAGTAGACTAAGATAGGGGAAATGCAAGTGAAATGCTGCTTCACTTGAAAGGAGTGTTTGGGCCCTTGGACGGTGAGGAGAGAGGAAGTGAAGGGGCAGGTGTTGCATCTTTTGCGTGAGCATGGGGAGGTGCCATAGGTGGGGGTTGAGCAGTAGGGGGTGATGGAGGAGTGGACCAGGGTGTCCCGGAGGGAACGATCCCTACGGAATGCCGCCGGGGGGGTGAAGGGAAGATGTGTTTGGTGGTGGCATCATGCTGGAGTTGGAGGATGATCCTTTGAATGCGGAGGCTGGTGGGGTGATAAGTGAGGACAAGGGGGACCCTATCATGTTTCTGGGAGGGAGGAGAAGGCATGAGGACGGATGCGCGGGAGATGGGCCGGACACGGTTGAGGGCCCTGTCAACGACCGTGGGTGGAAAACCTCGGTTAAGGAAGAAGGATGACATGTCAGAGGAACTGTTTTTGAAGGTAGCATCATCAGAACAGATGTGACGGAGGCGAAGGAACTGAGAGAATGGGATGGAGTCCTTACAGGAAGCGGGGTGTGAGGAGCTGTAGTCGAGGTAGCTGTGGGAGTCGGTAGGCTTGTAATGGATATTGGTGGACAGTCTATCACCAGAAATTGAGACAGAGAGGTCAAGGAAGGGAAGGGAAATGTCAGAGATGGACCATGTGAAAATGATGGAGGGGTGGAGATTGGAAGCAAAATTAATAAATTTTTCCAGGTCCCGACGAGAGCATGAAGCAGCACCGAAGTAATCATCGATGTACCGGAGAAAGAGTTGTGGGAGGGGGCCGGAGTAGGACTGGAACAAGGAATGGAGGGTAGGAAATGCGCCGCGCTGTTAATTGTGTTTTCTTTTCAGAAAAATGGGAGGTTGCAACAGCTACTCCCCCCGCTTCACAAAGTACTAAGAACAAACCGAAACTGGCGAAACCAGAGCTTAAATCAGGAACTTTGAAGATGGGTATGAAAACAAAAAAAAAAAGTAGTGGTAGTATACCCAGGGGTTCGAGTCCCCTGGAGGTGAAAAGTAAGTAATTTCTGTGTTTTCTTTTGTGTCCATTACGGTCCTGAAAATGTCCAATATGTTTCTGATTGAGTTAAATGGACTCAAAAGTAAAGGAGAGAGCTTCCCACCAGCTGGAACTTTTAATCGGGACAGATTTGAGCGCTTATAATATGTTTTAAGGGAGGTAGATAGTCCGCTACTGAATTTTCTGTAACTTAAAAAAAAATGAATTGATCTAAGTTACAAGAGCTGTTTGTGCTGAAGAGAGAGAGAGAGAGAGAGAGAGAAAGGGTACCCCTAGGAGGTTAATGAGCAATTCAAAGAGGTCACTGTTAGGCAAGGTTATAGGGTATAAGTGACAATGTGGAACTTGAAACACAAACAGATCAACCGTAATCTTATTGAATGGTGGAGCATGCTCAAGGGACTGAATAGCCTACTTCTGCTCCTATTTCATATATTCATATGCTTTTAAAATCTGGATTTGCTCTTCCATGCTGCGCATCACATCTTTCCTGTTCTTCAGGTTGGACTGAAGATCAAAAATTTCATTTTCTTTCACAATGAAGTTCCAACTTTTCATCAGATTTGGTTGTTAATTCTGCATTCAACCAACTGTTATAATTCAGCAGTAATTCCTTGTCCTGTTCCAGGCATTTTTCACAATATTTAATAGAGACTTCTGAAACTTGAAGTTCATCCAGTTCTAATTTTTCATTAGCAAGCTTGTATTTTGTCTGCACTGAACAGTTTCCTCTTAGCAGAGCCTAATTCCTCTGTGCTATCTATCAAGTTCGCATTCTGTAATTGCACTTCTGCTAATTGTTTCTGACACTTTTCCTGCTCCTTTTGTGAGAACTTCTACTTTCACTTGGGTATGCTGTAGAAGTGGTAGAGAACTATTTTTGTGACTGTCGAATTGGAGCTGCAAGTTTTCTACTTTTTGTCGCTCCTGTACACAAGAATTCTTCATCTCCTCCTTTTCCTCCTGCAGTTCTAAATCTCTGTTGTTCAGTGATGTTTTCATTATCTCAAAGAGGAATGTACTGTAACCGTGTTCCTTCTTTCAATATCTGGATGTCTGATTGCAGCCTGGCATTTTCCTCCTGGAATATGGAACATTGCTGAGTCCGCTTTGCCAAGTGGTTCATCAGTTCTTTCAAAGTGACATTAAACTCATTTTGCTTCTCTTTGTAATTTTCCAGAGGAACACACTTTAATCTGAGGTATTGGAGTTGTATAGAACCTTGGTGAGGCCACAGCTGGAGTACTGTGTGCAGTTCTGGTCACCACATTATAGGAAGGATGTGATTGCACTGGAGGGGGTGCAGAGGAGATTCACCAGGATGTTGCCTGGGATGAAACATTTAAGTTATGAAGAGAGGTTGGATAGACTTGGGTTGTTTTCGTTGGAGCAGAGAAGACTGAGGGGCGACCTGATCGAGGTGTACAAGATTATGAGGGGCATGGACAGGGTGGATAGGGAGCAGCTGTTTCCCTTAGTTGAAAGGTCAGTCACGAGGGGACATAGTTCAAGGTGAGGGGCAGGAGGTTTAGGGGGGATGTGAGGAAAAACTATTTTACCCAGAGGTTGGTGACGGTCTGGAATGCACTGCCTGGGAGGGCGGTGGAGGCGGGTTGCCTCACATCCTTTAAAAAGTACCTGGATGAGCACTTGGCACGTCATAACATTCAAGACTATTAGCCAAGTGCTGGTAAATGGGATTAGGTAGGTAGGTCAGGTGTTTCTCACGTGTCGGTGCAGACTCAATGGGCCGAAGGGCCTCTTCTGCACTGTGAGATTCTGTGAGGGATCCTTGTAGCATGTGAAGGTCCTTCAATAGGCTTTCCTTTTCTTTGCAAAGCTCAATTGCTTCGCCTTGAGTTTTCTTGTAATTCAACAGGGTTTCCTCGACTTTGTTCAGTTGTTCTTCAATTGTGGTGTTCAAGACAGTCCTCGTTTCTTCATGCTGCTGAATGGTTATGTATTCTCTTTTTGCATTTGATCTTTAGGGACAATCAGCAGTTCTTTCAACTGTTTATTTTCTTGTTCAGCTCTTGACTTCTCACTCTGTGCTTCAGTACATTGCTTTGTCACTGATAGTTCCAATGCAGCTTTCTCTAATTTGTATTCAACATCCTTTTTAACTCCTCATATATTTGCAGGGGCACGTGTGGGTTCCTCAAAGAGTCTTCCAACGCAGTGATTTCTTTGAGTACCTTTTCTGCCTGCTGTTGTGCCTGGCTGTATTTCTGGCTGAATTCTTCCAACTCCCTTTTTGATTTGCCAACAATGGAATTCAGAGTTGTCCTCCTTGTGCTTTTCTGGGGATACCTGCTGAGTCTGTACACAAATCAGATTTTTGCTAATTGCATTCTTCTCAACGTTCAACCTTTCTGTTTCTTTCAAAGCCTCTTTGTACCTTTGTGACACCCCAGAGATTTGTTTGTTCAGATCATGAACAGTTAGGTTCATTGAAGACTTTAGTTTATCATGCGTTTTCAAAAGTATATATTCAACTTGAATTTTGTTTCAAATCTTCAAATTCAGCCTTGATGCAAACATTTTCCTGTCTTATTTCATTTTCCTTTTGCTGGGTTTATTTCTTTGAGGTTACATCAGATAGTTTTCCTTTATTAACAGCTAGCTGCTTGCTCTGCACTGCCACCTGCTGTTGCAATTTGGGTAATGTCTCATGATTCTCAAAAATGTATATTTTTAAGACTTCCGGGTGGTCCTCTGCCTCTCTGCCGCCATCGTGCTGTTTGCTTTTGCCCTTTCATTCCTTTCATAGGATTGTCCTAGACCTTTTTCTAAGGTCTGCGCTCTCCACAACTTGCAGTTTAAAATGTTTGTCAAAAAAAAATCTTTTAATATCTCACCAAATGTGGTTGAGGATTCATCTTGTTTTAGGATTACTTCATCTGCAAATACACCAAACAAATACAAAAATGTATTAACTTGCATTTTTTCTGATTTCTGACTTAATCCTAATGTACACGTGTAATCTAAAAATATTCTTCTCCATGATGCCCAATTTTGCATCTGGTTTGGTCCTTGTATGAGCTCAAATTGGTCTGGAAGTTTTAATTTACTATCCTTGGCCGTTTTTCAGGACAGGGGAGTACCTCTTTAAATTTTGTTTTCTCTTCCAAGATGGCGCCGCTGTAACCGAGCTTTCAATTCTTCTTGCCAAGCCTATAGGACCTTGGTCGCAGGCCCAGCAATTGATTCCCCAGGAAATCCTCAAACAAGCCATTTGGGCCAGGTATTTGGTTTTTTTAAGCTTAGATCATATAAGTTCTGACTGCTGATTTTAAAACTTTCTTTTGGTCATTTGAACTTGGCTGCCATGTGTTATGGCACTGGCTGTGGACCCATTGCTGCAGCTTTTTTCCAGCTTTGCTCCGGTATGCTGGTGCTGATCTTTATTGCTGCCGATTTGGGTAATTTCTGCCTTTTTACTGTATTTTTCTTACCCTTTCCATGGATCTGTCTAAGCCCCTTGACCCAGGTGGAGTGCTTCAACCTCCATGTCTGCAATGGAGCTTCTTTTTAGGCGATCTCCAACGTCACTGTGTCTTCAATTTAGGCGCACTTCTCGCAGGTCAGATGGCAGTTTCTTAATTTTTTCATGTTTTTAGGATTTTGGGGGTCCATTCTTCACTGCCACCATGTTGTAAGGTTGTTTAGTGTCTCACTAAGAGGTTTGGAGGCTTGTATGGTTGAACATAAACCGTTTATTAACAATTTGTTGGGTGGAATTTTACGAAAGCACAATTTTATGGTCCTGCTGAACTGAATGGAGTTTAGAATGGCTCACTGCATTTTACAGGCCCATCCCCACTGTGATGGGGCCTTAAAATTCTGGCCATAGTTATATACATCTTCTGACTAGGTGCTATCTCCATGTAGGTTTTTGCTAGGCTCTACTGTATTCAGTCCGCCATCATGTGACTCTCTACATCATACGATGGGCAGTACTGTTTCTCCAGTCCCACATTGACCTTTTCTCTGCCCAAACATCTTTATACTACAAGAACAACCAGGCTGAACTAACTGCCTTAATTCATAAATTGATGAAAATTAATGAGACGACGTTTAATGAATCGGCTAAATCTCTCAAGATTTCGAAGGCCCCAAGTCAAAATATCTTGTGCTAAATCAGTTTTCTTAAACATCAACAGTGTTCACATTCTCCTGAGGCCCCAGCACTGATCCTTGTGGCACTCCACTAGTAACAGCCTGCAAACTTGAAAATGCCTCATTCCCCAAACCAGATCCAGGAAAGCCTCCTGCCTCATTGGACAGGAAATGTACTACTCAAGAAAATTCCTCTGAATACACTTCAGAAACCCTTCTGCCTCTCTGCACATCACACGATGACTATCCCGGTCTGTATTAGGATCAGTGAAGTAATTGGGATTAGCCAGCAATAAGAGTTTTCAAGTATCTCCCTTTTAAAGGGGCACAAGCAAAAAGCTGCTAATTATAAAGATTTTAAACGTTACATTAAAGTAAAATGTTGTCCCTTGTGTTGATGACACACTCCAATCCCCTCTGGTACCCACTGATCACCGAATGCCTCAAGTGGACTGGGACACACTCTGCGGGGACACACAAGTGTGGGTATAGCTGCAGAAGAGAGGCAGACAGTTATATTAAATGTAGCTCTGGACTACCAGCTGCCTGGACCTGTGGATGGACTTCTTGACCAGGTCCAGGAGGTCCTGTGTTTTTGCCCGATCCCCTCCATATTGGGTGGGCAAAGATCAGGAGTGCGGGACTGAAATGTTGAGGAGCAGCTTCTTCAAAGAATGGAATGGAAGAGGCAGTGCAACATCTCACATTCCACACACACACGAAACACGGAATCACCTAGCCGCAGAAACTGCATGTGACCAGGGAGACAGTGAATTTGTTTCAAAACCTGCTGCACTCTACAACATTCTCCATACCAATGGAAAACGGGTGGGCTCCTGTATAGATAACCCTCCACTGGAGAGCCCGTCTCCTCTGGACGGCAAGGTGGAATGCCAGTGTGTGTCTGGGTGGCAGATGAGGGTCAGGAAATGGAGAGTGTACAGGAGTAATAAAAAAACCCCTCCACATAGAATGGGATGTCCTGGAGGGAATTTCTGAGACAACTCAAGTTGTGAGGCATTGATTTCTGAGGGAGGTTTCTGGGCCTGAGAAATTCCATTTGAACTCGGGTCAGCTCAGACTGGATCGCTCCTCATGCTTAAAAGGAAAGATTTGCATTTATTTAGTGCTTTTCATGACTACCAGATGTCTCAAAGTGCTCTATAGCCAATGAAGTACCTTTGAACTCTAGTCACTGTTGCAGTGTAGGAGATACTGCAGCCAATTTGCACACAGGGTGCTCCTATAACAATGCTTCCCAAGCTATCTATTTTCCAATGTGACCCCATTTTAACACCTGAAAATTAATCTGATCCCAGACACCAGCAAAAACAAAACAGCAATAAAGCAGCAGAGTAACATTCGGTATATAATTAATTATGAAAATCTGTGTTTCAAAGCACTTTGTAAAAATGTTATTATATTGTGAACTCATGTAGATTTCAACCAAACTCTCCATATTCCCTGGTGACAGGAGACCCAGTGAAGCCCCCTCACCTCCACCTCCACAGACACATTGGATGAGATTTTCCAGTCCTGTCAGCGGCAGGTATCATGGCGGGAGGGATGGGAAAATATGGAAAGTGGCATAAAGGCAGTTTCGTGCCAGCGTGAAAAAGTTCACAATTTTCCACTCCTGACTTTTGGATCAGATAGCCCACTGTGACATGTCAGGAACCGCATTTCAATGCATTTGAATATCATGAATACTCATGAAAAAGGTAGATCACCAGAATCACGCTCCCACTTCAGATCAAATGGCCATACTGGCGGCTAATTAGACCGTCCTGAATCATGACCAGATATAGGTTAGACAAGACAATGGCAAAGGAAGGTGCTGGAGGGAAAGGGCTTGAGTGAAGGGATGGGAGATGACTAGGGAACAGAGCACACAGACAGGTGACTGGTGGTGGAGGGAAATTAGTCGGAGCCAGAAAGCAGAGACAGTCCTGGGCAGTTCGCAACCAGTGGCGGGGTCACAAAGCAAAGTCGGTCCTGTGGATCTGCGCCGCAATTTAAAGGGCTGTGCTTGGCACATCTGTCCAGGTCCCAGTCCAGGGAGGGAGAGGGCCTATAAGTCCTGTGTGAGTCATGCCCAGCATGGTGCGCAGGGCATGGTCAGTTCCTCACACACGTCGGTCCTGGGGGTTGGTGGCTTGATGCTGATGACACAGTCACACTTGGGAGACATCTTCAGCCTATAGATGGGGAAAAAGTAATGTGGGAGGGGGTACCTGATGGTATCATGGGAGATGGTGGTCTCTGTGAGTCACAGTACACTGGGCTTCAAGATGGGACATCAACATCAAATGGTTCGGGGGAAAGAACAGGGGTATCAACCACTATACCAAGTGGATCAAGGGTTAGAGGGAGAAGTAGGAGAGCGATTGGAGGGAGGGAAACCTGAACATGATGCTCCTCCAGCACGATGGGAGGGATTTTTACGGTCATGGGCGTGGGCGGGGAGACGTTCGAAGCTGGTCTTGTGGGCTGATTAAAGGGTTAACCAACTAATTTCCACTTAACCAAATGCTGAGGAAGGCACAACTGAGACATGTTAGGAACAGTCAAATGCCAATTTAGGCAATGTGGCACCTTAATTCATGTTGCGCATTCTTGCGAGAGTATAAACCTGATTAGGGGCTATTGTAGGACTGGCTTCCGAAGACTCTTTGTCCCTCTCGTGGGAAATCCAGAGTGTCAGAAGGAACCAGCTGAAAAGGGGCCATGGGCCAAAATACATATGACTAATGGCCCTAAGATCTCTAAACCTTGCAGTTGGCAGTTGAAGATTTTGAAGACCACCTCCCTCACATTACTCTCATAACACGTGCAAGTTGGGGCTGTTGTGTAATCCTAAGGATACAGTCTGACAGTGTCCCGGCTGTGGCTTCTCTCACCTGGCAGAACTCAGTCAGATCCAAGCCCCTGTGTCAAAGCTCTGTCATGCTTGCATCATTTGGGGGTCATGGGGGACTATGGGGGTATGTCACCTATCAGTGTTCCAGAAGGCTGTAATCGCGGTCCAAGGGACTCAGTGGGGATGTAATGGCTGGGGTGAAAGTGACCCATAGGCTCCACAATGTCTCCCTAGTTGGCGACTGGAAGGTGACCATTGCAGGTTTGTGTTCATACATGTCTCTGTCCAATGTTTCCACAGACACGAGCACGAGTGCCTCCTGGATGGAGCAGTCAACGTTGCCTTCACCCTGGTAATCAGGCAACTAAGAAAGAGGAGAAGGGCCTGTCACCACCATGCTGGGCTAAGGGGAGAGCCTCACCCTGATGAACTTGGGCCAGCGGAGCCCCCTCAAGACCGAGAAGCTGAGGCTGACAGAGCCTTTGAGCAGAACGATCTGGCAAGACCAAGGATGTACAGAAGATGCCTCTCATACCTCCAGATGAGTGATAGACAGTGCCATAGATACCCTCATATGTCTAAGGATGTGGTGGCTCACATCTGCCACATTCGCCTGCAGAAGTTGGTGCCACAGGGACTGGGAGGCCATTCATTACCAGTGGCTCTAAAAGTGACTGCCACTCTGAACTTCTTTGTGAGTGGCTTGTTCCAGGGCTCCCCTGGGGATCTCTATGGGATTTCTCAAGCATCTGCTCACAAATGCATTTGAGAGGTTACAGACGCCCTATTTAGCAAAGTGCACAATTACGTCCAGTTCCCCTGAGATGAACCCAGCCAGGCTGCCAGAGCAGTGAGATTTGTAGCGCTCTGGATTCCCACAGGTGCACATTGCCATTGACTGCAATCATGTGGCTTTAAGAGGTCCCTGGAACAGCCGTTACAATTCGTCAACAGGAAAGGGTTTCACTCTCTCAATGTGCAGCTGGTCTGCAACTACCAGGAGCAGATAATGCAGGTATGTGTGAGATACCCTGGAAACTCCCACCACTCATACATCATGAGCACTCACTGGTGC
Organism: Cetorhinus maximus; assembly: GCF_964194155.1. Classification (NCBI taxonomy): domain Eukaryota; kingdom Metazoa; phylum Chordata; class Chondrichthyes; order Lamniformes; family Cetorhinidae; genus Cetorhinus; species Cetorhinus maximus. Next base: position 8,539,855 of record NC_135905.1, on the reverse strand, counting down.
CACAGATCTTCAAGGGCCCTCAGCGCATCCAGGGTTGGCTCCTTAGTGACAAAGTCTACCCGCAAAGGATGTGGTTGATGACGCCCATTCACCAGCTACAAAGTGCCTCAGAGGAGAGGTATAACAATGCTCATTCTGCAGCATGTTCATTGATTGAGCAGACATTGGCATCTTGAACATGCGTTTTCGATGTCTTGACAGGTCAGGCAGTGCTCTCTAGTGCTATCCCCAGAGGGACTCCCGCATCATCATGGCTTTCTGCGCTCTACACAACCTGGCGCTCCAAAGGGGGATGTCTTGCCAGAACAAGAGATGGAGGAACTAGACATCTCCTCCGTGATGAGGGCGTCAAGAGGGCTGAACTCAATGAGAACGAGGATGCTGAGGTTCCAGAGGAAGATGCCATAGCAGGGGCCAGATGAGGCAGGCATGCACGTGACATGCTTATAGCCACCAGTTTCTAGGAGGATGATGATGACTAGCTCCTATGAGCCTCTTTCACCAGTGCCCTCCACCTTACCACCTTTGTTGCGATCCTAATCAAGTCAACGCAGCACACCCATCTCTGAATGAGGCGTAACAATCTTGCGTCATGATGTTCGCGTCCTTGGAAGATACAGCAGCCTCGGGAGCATGTGGCTTTCTGTTATGGGATAAAAACTGCAACGTGGCGTTTTGTGTGCACAGTTGAGATGGTGCAGCCTCTTCAAGCATCTTGCCAACATTCCACTGCCTAAGGCAGCCTTCAAGAGGCAGGAGCTCAATGCTCTTCGTGGCAGTATGCTTGCAGTCTGGCAAGGTGCCTCAAGGAGAGCCATCACTCAATGGTTCTCACCTTCATGTGTGAGGTCAATTCTGAATTTGTACTGCATTTTATCCACATAGGCAATTGTTCAGGCAAGACAAATGTTCAGGCCTCATCATTATACTCAGTCCCCAGCATTATATATTTCTTCTGGACGCAGTCATCTGTAACTCTGAGTAATGGATGTGAAGCTGCTCTTCAGCTCACCTTTCGGTGGACCGTGAAACCTTCAGGAGCAGCATAGTCTGATATCTATCAAGCACACATGACCATGCCTCTGTCTGGAGCCTCCCAGTGTCCCGTGCTGCCTCGCCTTGGCATTTGTGGGCCCGAAAGAAAATGCTGACATTCCATCTAGGCCTTAAGGACCCCAATCGTTGATGATAAAGAGCACACTTAGATGTCTTGGAGAACTTGCTCTGATCCCATTTGAGGCCTCCACATTTTCATTCCAACAGTCTGACGACTGCACATGGAACCCAGGCACATCGATGTGATGGCAAGTTGCATATTAACCTTCTGCCAGTTCTGAGATGGTCAACTGACATGGTGATGTGATGGGACACTAGCCAGACCTTCTGGCCTAGCGCAGCATCCTCCCATGTCCAAGTCAGGCATCCGGGGCCTCTGCACGCAGCTCCTAGGCCGCACAGTTTTAACCATCTAGTAGGAATCGCAAGGCTCAACATATGTCAATGAGGCTCACAGCTCTAAATCATGGAGGTTGGAAGGTGGGGACTAATGTTGGGGTAATGTTCATGTAGACACGGACATGAGATAACACAGCAGGAAGAAAGGAACGCATAAGAGCTCTGAGTTTGTGTTCATATGTAAAGCTCACTCAAGACACTGACTCCATGCATGTCTCTATTCAATCCTGTAAGATCCACATTGAGCATTCTACAATGCAGAAGCATCGGGGGATCTAAAGCAGCCTGAGGTTCTAAACTCACGAGGCAACATTATATGAACCTCTGAAACAGGTCTCAGAGATGCCTTGGCTAACCACAACCTTCCTAGAGGCAGAGGCTTCACTCATGTCAATGCTGCACAGAGAAGAGTCAGGCACTGTAATGAGATGGTCTCGGACACCATAGAACGGAGGCTGACTATGGGAAATCTAGGAGGAAGGGGTTGGGAGGGGCACATCTGTGACACAACTGACCACAGATCATATCATAAGATAGAAGAGGCATACACAAAATGAGAAGTGGAATGAGTAAAAATCTATTTATATTTATAATTCTATACAGATTGTGGACGCTCATGCTACTTTTGTGCTCTTAATATTTCTTAATTTTTCATACCCTACCGCTACGTCTAGGTGCTTCCCCTACATCCACAACAGAGGTGGAGGCAGCTTGCTGACTGCTACGCCCTGCTGTCTGTGACGACCTTGGCGGGTGTCCTCTGGAGGGCTGAGGCCTGGAGGGCCCTGGCCTGCTTTGGGTCTCCTGCTGTGGGGCAGCTGCACCCTCCTTGGCCTTTGGAGCTGCAGATGATGGGGGGTCACAAGCAGAGGAGGTTGAGATCGAATGGATACTCTTGGAGTCACATAGGATGGATGGCCCCTGGGTGTCCAGCTGACAGTCCTCCTCCCTATGGGTGCCCGAGGTTCCCTGCCTGACTCCTTGAGGAGAAGGGATACCTGAAGTGAAGTCGAGTTGCCCCATCCACATCTCGCTTAACCACTGAGGGATCCCACCTATGCCTAGCGCAATGGAGTGAAGGTCCTGGTGCATATCAGGCACAATGTCCTGGACAAAAGTCTCCATGGCAGTAGCCATCCTACCAGTGTTGATCTCGGCGTGCTGGCATGTGGGCACAACGACACCAGGCTCCTCCATCATCCATTGCAATCTGGTGACGGCATCTGACAACCCTGTCTGAAGTTCCCGTGTCTGGGCTGCAGAGAGTGAATGATGTGTGTGGGTGCAGTTTAAATATGGTGCCCGGAAAGATGATCCGATGAGGTCAATCCTAGCCCGCCCCGCCACGAGATACGACATGTTTCATGTTCATGCATATTTAATGAGCTGAAAAGCAGATGATCTGGCACAGAAACCTGCCACGCTGGCTGGTGGGAAACATGCCACTGTTCATGCCAACCACTGCACTTAGTCTCTGGAGAGGAAAATTCCACCCATTGTAATCTGTCTCTCTCCCCAACCCCAAACACACACATACACACTTCCCCCAACTCACTTGCTCACTCAGCAGCCCCTTTACCCCTTTTGATCTCATTTCTGGTACCTCAGTTGCCATATGGGGTAAGGAACATGTACAACAGGCAGAGAGGAGCAGAAACACGATAAAGCTTGAAGCCACCTCTCACTTCCTGGCTTAGCCACGTGACCTTCCAGTTTTTCACACCTCAGGCAGTGACTGAGTTACACTCACAGGCCTCTAGCTGCACCAAGTTAGTGTACAAACATTCCAGGCACATCCACTTAAACTCGCTGCTAGAAGTGTTTTCTGAAGTTAAAAGCTGCACATTTCGAGCTCACCATCCACTCCATGCAGAATTTATCCAGTGGGTCCAGGGCTGTCCTGCTAGACCCTCCTAAAAGATTGCCATGTTCATTCACACGTCTTAAAGAGATCACTTCTCGGGTGCAGGCTATTCTTGCTCTTTGCAGTAAGTTCTGGAATGCTGTACAGTCACACACCTGCACAGTTTAGAGGGAATAAAAACAGAATTACCTGGAAAAACTCAGCAGGTCTGGCAGCATCGGCGGAGAAGAAATCAGTTAACGTTTCGAGCCTTCATGGCCCTTCGGCAGAACGGAACACTGCCTGTCGCTGTGCATTCTCAGCAGGGACTGTTAACTGGATTATTTGTGATGGTCTGCACCCAATCTGAAGGTTTGGTGCTTTTCTTCACCCACAAATGGGGAGAAAGAAGACCTGTGACAGGGTGAAGGTTTGGTATTCACCTGATGGATTCAGTGCATTCAAGTGAGGGCAACTATGGGACACATGCATCACATTGCATAAGGACTGAGCTGAATGGCAGCCATGGATGGATATATGCATATGATGCAGTTCATAGGAAGTGAAAGGTGGGTGCTGTTGAAAGTTGAATGAGTGTGAGCAGTGATGTGTTGGTGTATGCCTTAGCAAGACAGAGTAAAGTATTTGCGGGGGAGGTGTGGTTGAATCGGAAAATGTACTCACTTTTCCTGACCTGGTTAGGTCACAAGCCGCTTTGTACATTGCATCCAAGACCTGAACACCATCCTCTTGCTGCTCACCTCCTTGATTACTTCCAACCCATGTCTCCTTGATGAGAGCTGCAGATTTCTTCCTCCCATTGCTGGGGAGTAGCATGCTCCTCTTGCTCTTGCTGTATACAGCAGTACTTGCAGGGATTACCCTGCACCACCAAATCTGGATGCTGCCCTTCTTCTGTGGTTTTTTTTTTTCATTCTTTCATGGGATGTGGGCATCACTGGCAAGGCCAGTGTTTGTTGCCCATCCCTAATTGCCCTTAAACTGAGTGGCTTGCTGGGCCATTCCACAGGGCAGTTAAGCATCAATCACAACTGTGGTTCCGGAGTTAACTGTAGGCCAAAGCAGGTAAGGGCATCGGATTTCCTTCCAGGAAGGACATTAATGAACCAGATGGGTTTTTACAATAATCAATGATAGTTTCAGGGTCTCCAATACTGAAACTAGCTTTTAATTCCAGATTTTTATTCATTGAATTTAAATTCCACCAGCTGAACTCATGTCCCCAGAGCATTAGCCTGGGCCCCTGGATTACCAGTCCTGTGACATTACCATTGCATCACTGTTCTCTCCATTTGCACCACCCATCTTGAACACCTCCAATCTCTATTTGTGCATCGTCTCTTTAATTACAGTTTAGATCATGTTATTCAGATGCGCATCACTGCTGCACAGCTTGGAGAAGTGAAGTCAAAATTGATTGGTTTAACTGAGTTGTGATCACTATTCTGACCCATTGAGTTGACTTCCAGGTCTCAACCCGCAATTCCAAACTCAGCTCAGAAGCCACCTCTAGACTAATACTGGAGCCACTGTGGCCAATGTTCCTGTCAGCACTACACACCGATGTGAAAATCAGTGTACAATTCAGAGAAAAAGCGTCAAATAGGAAAACTGAGTTTGTGCAGTGGGTAGCTGAGCCATATGGAACAGAAAGGGATCAACTTTAAGAAATGCATTGGGTGAAATGGCAGATCTGCACCTGGCCCAATATCCATCTGCACTGACTTCAATGGAGAGTAAAATCTGTGGTGAAAAACCAGCGTTGCACATGAACGGAAGTAAAAACAGAAAATGCTGGAAAAACTCAGCCGGTCTGGCATTTGTGGCGAGAGAAACAGAGTTAACGTTTCATGTCCATATGACTCTTCTTCAGAACTCTGAAGAAGTCATATGGAGTGGAAACGTTAACTCTGTTCCTATCTTCACAGATGTTGCCAGGCCTGCTGAGCTTTTCCAGCATTTTCTGTTTTTAGTTCAGATTTCCAGCATCCGCAGAATTTTGCTTTTATCTTGCACCTGAACAGGTCAGCTTCTTGTCAGGCAGGTTAGGTTAAAATTGTCCCTGGAGAATCTATAGTTTAATCCCTGGCTTGTTCCGGGTTTGCTGATCCAAACTGGAGAAATGGTATGGGGTGCTACAATAGGCTTTTCTGCCCCTGGATATCTGCCAGGATTCCCAATCTTCCAATTGTTATCCAAGTGCTCGCTGTAGAAAGAACGAGTGTGTTTAGTAGTTTGGTGAGCAGCAGTTGTCATGATGCCATCTTCTGGCCAAACGTTCCTCCAGCAGCCACTGACAAGGCTCACAAATGAACATTAGTCACTAGGGCAAGATATAGGAGTGAACTGGCAGCTGTGCAATTGTAGCCCAGTGAGATGCCAGCAGAAGAGGGAGATAGAGAGAAATAACTGGCTGACAATTTTAAAACATAAATCAGTAAATAAAATGAATAATAAATGATCCAATGAAATTCAGATGAAAAAAGAGAATATTCATTGTACACCATTAAACTGTACAATATACCGTACTTGAAAAAAGTGCTTTAATGGTACAGATCTGTATGTCAGGTAGGACATGGATATTGTGAGTGAGCAACGGACACCTGCAGGTGTATGCACTTTTCACTTGCGCAATGTTACACCGTTTCCAGCCTTTGCTGAGGAGGCCAAGTGGTGAGAAGAGACTCAGGTGTTCTCATGGGAAAGAGCAAAGTAACTGTAGCTAGTGAAAAAACAAAAACAGAAATACCTGGAAAAACTCAATAGGTCTGGCAGCATCGGCGGAGAAGAGTAAAGTTGACGTTTCGAGTCCTCATGACCCTTCAACAGAACAGCATAATTTTCAAACTTGCTGATGACACAAATTGGTGGATAGTCAATACCCAGGAGGAATCTGAAGCAAATGGGAAGTGGTAAAACATGATGAAAGGTTGCATTTGGTAGGAAGAGAACCACAAACCTAAAACAGTACAAGTGACAGACGCTGTGTTTTACTTATAAGGACAGAAAGAAAAGAAGGAAGGTAATCTTGCGAGGCTCAGAGAAAACAGCTTCACACTTACTCACTCTTCGCAGAGTAAGTTTTGGACACATGGCTTATAGCATGTGTTATTCTGTATTGTTGGCTAGGGTGTTTGAGATTGTCGCGGAAAAACGGAGTGAACACTCAGAACCCGGAGGTTTGTCTAGGAAGTCTATTAAAGTCGTGATATCACGGAGAGCCTAGTCGCATACAACGGAGCGAACCAGTCTCTGCCTAACACCTCTTTACACACATAGATATATGAAATATGGATTTTCAGCATCCGCAGTAGCTTTTAGCTTTTTGTTTAGATATATGAAAGGTTCGTGACAGAAACTTGGGCAATTACAATAGTTTCAAATGGTTTCAAAAGATAGCGATCAGTGTTAATGGTCTAACGATTAGACAGGACAATGTCAATGGTTTAGCAAATAGACAGGACAATGTCAATTGTTTAGCAAATAGACAGTGCTAATTGGTTACATATCCTGGGCAATGCACACACACAATAGTTTTTTTCTCTTAGATTTTGCCACCGTATCTGACATCCGGAGCCCCTTAGTCTGGGAAGGTAGCACTGGCCCTTTGATTTGCTAATTTATGTGCTGGCTGCGTGACTGTTTGGGGACAGTCTACAGTAAATTACATTATACATTATTTCTCTCACAAATATAGGTGTATTTTATTTATTTCACAATTGTACGTGTATTTCATTTCATTCACAATTATACGTGTATTTTATTTCATTCACAATTATACGTGTATTTTATTCCTCCACAGTCCCTCCTTGTTAATCTTTTCTTTTAGATTAACACCAGTGAGGAATAATATCTTCATCGTCATATGGGGGTTCATAACCATGAGGAAAAGGCCGGTCCCTGGCGGGGTAAACTTTCTCTCCCCACCAGTGGGCTTCGCTGGGGCCAGTGCGCATCATTTGGGGAATGATTGGGGCCCCCCCTAATCCAGTGGAGACACTATTGATAATCTGGGAGCAGCAAATCCGTAAAGTAACACACGCACAGCACCCTGTGATACATGCTACGACTATCCCAATTAAAAAGTATAGCAACCAACTTCCCCAACCAGAAAACCAACCTAGTATTGTAGACCACGGAGAATCTTTTTTATAAAAATCGCTCGAACTTTCCTCAGCCTTCTTTATTTCTTGTACCTTGTCCATGACATGCTTTCCCAAGTCAGTGATATTTTCAGAGACATCGGGGACATAAGTGCAGCACTCTGAGCCTATCATAGCACAAGTGCCACCTTTTTCAGCTAGAAGGAAGTCAAGAGCCATCCTGTTTTGTAATACGGTTAGGCGTAATGCTACCATTTCAGTGGTGCTGGCTGAGATCTGCTTCTGTGTTTTAATCAGAGCATCAGCCGTTGAATTAGCGACTTTTTCAAGCGCAGCTGCCAGGTTGATAATTTCACGTGAATTACGAGCTGATCCATAAGGGGGCAAAGCAATCATCCAGAATCGCTCAGATTCCGAGATGCCACGGAGATGCAGGCGCCGATGTGGGTGCATATCTGATTTACCTATATGGCGAAGATAGGGATTTAAGTATGCTAGGTAGCAACAGCCACTCCAGGTGGGCGTGCTTTTGTTCTTTTCCGAATTTCCTAGACATGTTAGAGGAAAAGGACAGCTGAGGCATCCCAGGCAACCAGGGGTAAGCTTTATCTCCACAATATGTACCATTAAGAGGGTCTGGTGGATGTTCAGCACCGGCAGGCTTTCGGACAGATAGGTCAAAGATGTATGATACTGCAGTATGACAGGAGCTTCGTCCCAGATCATAAGTGCTGAGTGTAAGGTTGGAACACCAGCAGGTGGCGTTTACCGGCTCTAGTGGGGATCTAATTCTAATCCCATGTTCTGTATAGTTCCACCCATTGGCAGGTGGAGAGCGACGGAACCAACCCCTAAACATACTGTGCTGCTGTGTTACAATATCAAAAGTTCGAACGTCAGCATACTCAGTGTCTTTTAGAGGAACTGCACGCCAATTACCCGTCTCTCCCCCATGTTGGGGAGTCTGGGCACATATCCAACAGGCACCCTGTCCTACCTCTCTAGCATAGGTGCGGCATAGAGACAAAAAGGTGTTTGGGTGAGGGTCCCTTGGGCATACTCCGCGGAATATAACAAGGAACAATATCCTATACATAATGCAAGTTAAATCACTTAGTAACAGTTGCTATACTGTCGCCAGACAATGTTTTTTACAGCGGGTGACGTGGATCCAGTCTTCCTTCCCTTCAACCTTCAAAGCTGTCCGAGCTGTTAGCCACACGAGGTAGGGTCCTTTCCACCTAGGAGAAAGAGAGTCTTTATTTAGATTTTTTACATACACTTGATCACCTGGCTGGAAGTCGTGTATAGGAGTATCTTCTGCGGTCACCTGAGCCTGCCTTACCCTCTCAGTGCAATTCAGCTGCAGTTTTGCATAGTGCTTGGGCGTAAGCCAAAGTCTGTTCATCGTTCCATACTAAGGCTAATTTTTTGGCACATACAGGGGGCTGGGCTCCGGTAGTCATAGGACGTCCCATAAGAGCTTCATGGGGCGTTATTCCAGTGGATCTATTTTTTCTATTTTGCAAAGCATAAAGCACTACTGGGAGTGCTTCTGGCCACGGGAGTTTATTATCCTGACAAACTTTAGACAGGGCGTTTTTTAATTCCCCATTTACCTGTTCTACCATCCCTGAGGACTGTGGCTGGTAGGGAATATGCAATCTCCACTGAAATCCCATAACCTGCACTAAGTCTTTTACTATCTTTCCGGTAAAGTAAGTCCCTCGGTCACTATTTATTCCCATAGGTATTCCGTATCTAGGTATTATTTCTTTCCACAATATTTTCACTACCGTTCGAGCATCATCTTTTCGTGTGGGGTAAGCTTCTACCCATCGGGTGAACATGTCTACTATCACTAACATATACTTATATCCCAAGGCCGGGGGCATATGTACAAAATCAATTTGTAAATTTTCGAAGGGTATCTTGGGCATCGGGAGGTGATCATACTTGGCTGCTGGCCCTTTGTTATTCTGCTGGCAAATTGAACAAGAGCGAGTGATTTTTTGTATGGTTGGGGTTATGCCTGGCGCAAACCATTGTTGGTTACTCGCATGTTGCATCCCTCCTTAGCCCATGTGTGCCTGTGCATACACTAGGCGACACAGGGGCAAAAACAGACTTCGGGGACATACCACCCGCCCATCTGGATGAAACCAAACTCCTTCCTTAGGACTGCATTGTGCCCGTTCCCATGTCCGCTTTTCCTGTTGAGTAGAGTTTTGTTGTGCTGTCTGTAGTTCAGAAGACTCTAAAACAGGGATGGGAGGGTGGCTGGAGATGTGGAGAGCTTGCAGGAGAGGTACTTGTGCGGCAGCTACTCCCTTTGGCTGCCTGGTCAGCGCGGGCATTTCCTTTGGAGACATCATCAGTTAAATTAGTGTGTGCTTCACATTTAATAATTGCCAGGCGCTTGGGCAACTGAATTGCTTCGAGGAGGTTTAATACAAGTTGGGAATGCTTGATGGACTTTCCCGCTGATGTCATAAAACCCCGATTTTTCCACATCTGTCCGAAATCACGCACAACACCAAAGGCATAGCGGGAATCGGTGTAAATATTGGCTGCCTGATCACCGGCCAGGATGCAGGCTCGGGCGAGGGCAAAAAGTTCCGCTGCCTGCGCTGAAGTGCCAGGGGGCAATGCATAGGCTTCCACAGTGCGGTGCGGGTCCACGATGACATAACCGGCGAGGAGTAAATAGTCTCTTGGTCGATGAGAAGAGCCGTCGGTGTAAAAGATAACATCCGGATCGAGTAGGGGGTCTATCCGCAGATCCTCCCTGGGGGAGGTAGTTCGTTCGACCACTGTGAGGCAGTCATGCTCCGCATCAGTTGAGGGCTCTGGCACAAAGGTGGCAGGATTAATTGCAGGTGATCAGCGGTAGGTGTAATTGGGGTGTGATAGCAAAATTACTTCGTATCCTGTACGTCGTGAGGCAGTAAAATGTTGTGTAGCGGCAGAGTTTAAAAGTAACATGAGAGCATGGGGTACTCGCAGCTGACAAGGGTGGTTGAGGACCAATGGTAAAGACTTTTCGACCATGGCAGCGGTGGCTGCGATGGCACGGAGGCAGGCAGGCATCCCCAGTACTACAACTGGGAGAGCCGTAGAGTAGTAAGCAACTGACCTCCTTCCTCCTCCATGGTCCTGTGTAAGCACTCCCGTGACGATTCCTTCCTTCTCACAGACGTGCAACTGAAAAGGGCGCGCATAGTTAGGTAGCCCCAAAGCCGGGGCTGTTGTTACAGCTGTCTTGAGGGCTCGGAATGCTGACTCCCGTTCTGGAGTCCATTGAACGAGTGCGGGTGCTTCTTTCAGAGTAGCAGCACGGAGGACAGCATCATGCAGGCGATAATCGGGTATCCATTGTCGACAATAGCCAACCATGCCTAGAAAAGAAAGGACTTCCTTTTTAGTCTTAGGAGGGGGTATTCGTAGGATAGCCTGTAATCGCTTAGGTCCTATTTGCCGAGTTCCAGCCTTCAAGGTGAATCCCAGGTACTGGACTTGTGACTGGCAGAACTGTAGTTTAGACCTTGATACCCTGTGGCCTCTTGTAGCTAAGAATTGGAGCAAAGTCACAGAGTCCTCTACACAGTCTTCCAGGGTAGGTGAGGCCACTAAAAGGTCATCAGCATATTGTATCAGGGTAGAGTTTCCATTCAGACAGCATTCTTCCAAATCACATTTCACAGCAGCTGCATACACAGCGGGGCTCTCGGTATACCCTTGGGGAAGCCGTGTCCAGGTATATTGTCGTCCTTTATATGTAAAAGCAAACAAATACTGGCTATCAGGGTGGAGAGGGATGGAAAAGAATGCAGAACACAAGTCAACTACAGTGTAAACCGCAGCTTCAGACGGGATAGAGGATAGAATCACATTTACATCGGGCACCACCGGGGCTATGGGAATCACGATGTTATTTACAGCTCGCAAGTCCTGCACAAAACGCCATTCATCTGGCCGTCCAACTTTAGGTATAGGCAGTATTGGTGTGTTACAGGTGCTGACAGTAGGCTTGAGAACCCCTTGTTGGAGCAGGGAGTCTATGACTGATGCGATGCCTGCCTCAGCTTCAGGGGTCAGTCGGTACTGTTGAACGCAGGGCAGCACAACATCCTTTTGTAGTATGACACGGTGGACCGGGGCAGTGAGCACTCGGCCTACATGAGTATTGTGCAGGGCCCACAAATCACTATTGATTATGTCCAAAGCTGGAGGGCCAACGAGGCTGGGCTGCTGCCGCTGAAATTCAGCAAGAGGGTCGATTAACTGACAGGAAATACCAGGGAGGTATATTCTACCCTCAGCAGGTCCAAACCACTCAAAAGATCCAACGCATTCAGAGGTAGAGGCCGACTGTAACCGTTTAATCATGGGACCTATGTGCTTTGCCAGGAAGGGGAGCCGAATAACGAGTGTCAAGTGGGGCGTTGAATCAAGGTCCATACGGAACAGGGGCTGCTGCTCTGTGGTTAGGTGCACCGGGACGCCTCTGCCCGCTTCCCCAAAATAAAGGTAGGGGTCGGGGCTGACGGAGGTTAACTGTCCTGCAAGAGCATTGGCCTTCTGGCGATACTCAGGGTAATCTTTCATTGTAATCCACGCAGTACAGTGTAAGCGAGGCTAATACTGCACCACCTGTAACAGGCTTTTCACAGTCCTAACAGGAGTTAAAAACGGCAGCTTGTCAATTTCCTGCCACAAGCGGCCCATCTTTCCCGCCTAAGGGTTACCCTCAAGTTGCCAGCAGTATAAGGTCGGTTCGGGCTCAGCTTCGGGGGTAAGGAGTAGAGACGTTAACTGATGGGTCTGGGGCGAGGGTACCTCCATATACATGCCCTGAGGGGTACAGTGGCTCCTAATTTGCACAGGGTCTGGCGTCCTAGCAGGGGTAAGGGAGTGGTTGCTGATAGTATCAGTGTCTCCTCGACACGGTTGTCCTTTAATGATAAAACAACCCGTTTCGATAGGGGCTGATAAAGGAACCCCAGACACTCCCACAGTCACTACCCTGCTCTGACTAAGGGGCAATCCCAGGGAGGGGGGTACAGAGGACAGGGTAGCGCCAGTGTCCACCAAGGCTCGTAAATGAGTATCTCCTATTCTAAGGGTTACCATAGGTTGTGCTTCCGAGTCTTGGGAAAGTGATATAACCGCTCCCTGTACCATAACCTCCCCTGGGCCCCGCTAATTTTGTGGAAAAGGGTTATTATAAGTAAAAGAAGGAACCACGGTCATAGGCTGCCCGTGTGGCATAGCATGCTCCTTGGGGGGAGTAGATGGGCAGTCCCTGGCCCAGTGCCCTTTCTTCCCGCATTTACGGCAAAAGTCTTGGGATTTGTCCTGTCTCAGACCCCTAGCCTGTCCCTTAAATCTGCCCTGCTCCTGACGATAGAATTGGGTCTTTTGTTGTTTGGGACCCTCCCGGGGGCTAGCAAACAGTCCCTCACGGTCCATATTGACCAAAGTAGTGGTAATTTCGGACCAGCGCATAGTTTGCCAATTTAGATTTCGCATCTTAAAGGCCTGGGCTTGTTGGGGCAGCATACAGTTCAGCAGCGTCTGAATAGCCAAGGGCCTGTTGCCCTCCAAGGGAGCACCTGCATATTCTTCCCAGGTATTACGGAATCTGGCAATAAAATCAGGGGCGCCCTCATCTTTCTTCTGCAAACACCGAGTTACTTCCCCCAGGTCCCCATGTCTCTGTGCTGCCCCCATAATTGCAATACGTCCCCTCCCTCGTAACCAATGCTCTAAACTTTCATTTCCCGTGTCAGCTTGATCATCATCGGACCGCCAATCCCCATTTTCCCCAGGTGGCACCTGAATGGTATCCCTCAGTGTGGCCCAGGAGCTGCCATAAGCAAATTTTAATAAGGCTTGTAAGTCGCCTGGAAGGGGTTGATAAATTACACACATTTGCTCCAACCAATTGAGGAAGGCTGCGGGACGCTTAATGGGGTTGGGTGCCTCGGCTACCATGGCGCGAGCCTCAGCTGGGGTCCAAGGTTTAAGTACGGCCATGTCTCCAATCATTATTTTAGGGGCCTGAAATGCATGAGAGGCAGGGTCAGCTGCTATCTGTCTAGAGAAGCTTCACGTGATGGCTCCATTTAGCCGAGTCGCTTTATTTAATTCACAATTATACGTGTATTTTATTCCTCCACAGAGATGAATGTTTTGATGGCTAGAGTATTCAAGGTTAATGATTTGGGGGTAATAAATGAAGTGAATTATTAAACATAATGACCTAGATTTTTCCATCAGTGTTGAAGGGATGGTCTGTTGTTCACCAGACCACAGTTTCCCACAAACATTTTGTGGGTTTGTTAGTGGGAGTTTCTCTCAGCAACTGTTTCTATGGGGCACCTCCTACAGGGGATCTGTGGCATCTGCAAACAGGTGAAACAACAGCAAGGATCTTTAACCATTCAGAATGAAGTATCCTCACTGAGATGCGCAGAATTAAAACCAGGAAGTAAAAAACAGGAACTATAAATAACATCTCAGACCCACTCCTCTCTCCCCCAAACTGAATGTAAAATTCAATCATATTATGGTTGCTTGGTTGCTGCTACCTAGGGGCACCTTCATTTTGAGATCATTAATTACTCCGATCTCATTGCACAATACTAGGTCTAGTATAGCCTGCTCTTTGGTTGGCTTCAGAATATGCTGTTCTAAGAAACTATCCTGAAAATATTCAATGTACTCCTCATCTAGGCTATCTTTGCCCATCTGACTTTTCCAGTCTATATGTAAATTAAAATCTCCCATGATTATTGCCGTGCCTTTCTGACAAGCTCCAATTATTTCTTCCTTTATGCTCAACCCTACCATGTGGTTTCTGTTAGGAGGCCTGTACACAACTTCCACAAGTGACTTCTTGCCTTTATCATTTCTCATCTCTACCCAAACTGTTTCTACATCCTGGTTTCCTGAGCTTAGGTCATCCCTCTCTACTGTGCTAATACCATCATTAATTAACAGAGCCACCCCTCCACCTTTTCTTTGCTTCGTGCCCTTCCTAAATGTCCAATACTCTTCAATATTCAGGTCCTAATCCAGGTCCTCCATGTCGTAATTATTTATTTCTATGTGTGCTCTCAGTTCATCTGTTTTGTTTCAAATGCTACGTGCATTCAGATACAGAGCTCTTAGTTTTATCTGTTTATTATTTTTATAACCTCTAGTTTCACCTGTTGATTTCCTTTAGTAGTTTCCTGTAATATTTCCTGTCATGGTCTGTTTTTCATTTTCTGTAATAATACCTCTTATGTCTTGTCTCTGCTCTTTGATTAACCACATCTTCCCAAATATGATCCCTTGCTCCCACTATTTAGTTTAAAACCATCTCTACTTCCCTAGTTATGCGGCTCGCAAGAACACTGGTCCCAGTACGTTTTGGGTGTAGACTGTCCCAATGGTACTGGTGCCAGTGCCCCATGAACTGGTACCCACTTCTCCCATTTCAGTCTGTGAGCCACACCTTCATCTCCCTAATCTGATTTGTCCTATTTGCTCAGGTAATAATCCAGAGATTATGACCTTTGAGGTTCTGCTTCTTAATTTGGTGCCTAGATCCTCATACTGACTATGCAGAACCTCCTTCTTTGTTCTGCCTATGTTGTTAGTACCTATATGGGCCATGAGGACTGGGTCCTCCCCCTCCCACTGCAAGTTCTTCTCCAGCCCCGAGCATATGCCTCGCACCCTGGCACCGGGCAGGCAACACAGCCGTCTGGACTCACACTCTTTGCTACAGAGAACGATGTCAATCCCTCTGACTTTAGTATCCCCTACTACTACTACACTCCTTTTTGCTCCCCCCACTTGAATGGCCTTCTGTACCACAGTGCCATGGCCAGTTAGCTCATCCACCCTGCAGCCCCCACTCTCATCCAAACAAGCTGAAAAAAACCTCAAACCTGTTGGACAATTGCAGAGGCTCACACTCCTGCACTCCTGCCCTCTGAGTCCCCTTACCTGCCTCACTCGCAGTAACACTCTCCTGTCCCTGACCACTGACCGAATCAGAAGACCCTATCCTAAGAGGTGTGAATGCCTCCTGGTACAAAGAATCCAGGTAACTTTACCCCTCCCTGATGCGTCACAGTGTCTGTAGTTCAGCCTACAGCTCATAAACTCTGAGCTGAAGCTGCTCAAACTTCAAACATTTGCTGAAGATGTGTTTGCCCTGGATCAAACTGGCATCCAGGAGCTCCCACATGCTGCAGCTGTGAGAGACATCCTTAATGTGTCCTAATTATTTCAATTATTTATTTAATGTTTTATATATTTTATTAACCTTACCACCACTTGTTAGACTATTTTGAATCTTAGGAATAGAATAAACCCTAGTCACTGACCAGATACTCACCAAATAAACTAGCTTCCTCTCCTGTAGCAGGGTAGGACCACTTCCTGAAGGCTGAGAAAGTTAGAAAGCAAAAGAGCACCTCTTTCCCTAACTCCCAACTCCCAGCTCCCAGCACTCTATTCCAAGTCGCACCTCTTGCAGTAAACCTTACCCACTGCACCTCTTTCTCCCATGCACCGAATTCCCACTTGATCCAAATTCCCAAATATACTCACTCGGTCTCACTCAGGCTGAAGTCTGCCCTCACTGACTGTGCGCCTCTTACTGAGTGTGAGCCTCACCCTTATTATTACGGTAAAATTAAGACCATTACTGTCTCTTCTCATACAAATCCATTAAAAGGGACAGGAAGGAGTTTTCCAACAGGGAGGGCTGGCAGCAGGCATTGGGTGAGGGACAGCGGGTGGTAGCATAACTGACAAAGAATGATGGGAGCACAGTCAGTGGATGATAGGAGGGGTAAGGGTGGGTAGTGGGAGGATTGACAGTGGGCAAAAGGGGCAGTGACTACGGGAAATGAGAGAACTAACATCAAGTGGGAGGAGTGTAAGACTATCAGGATGTTTTTACATTGTTTTTGTTTCAATGGAGTCAAAACTATCATATGGAATGAATTTATTTAAAATCATGTTCTGAAAAGCCCTTATTAATGCAGCTGATGAAGAAAGCTTCTGAAACTGTGGCTTTTATCACAGCAGGAGGTGCCATGAGTATATGCACCAGAGGATTGTTTATATCAGAGGATGGTCTAATGTGAAAATGACACTAATGAGGTCTCTCCTTTCTGTTTGGTAAATGATTGAAACAAAGGGCAGTTGTAAAACATGAGGTAAGGGTTGCATTTGATATTTAAGAGTACCAAAACCAAAATAGTGCAAGTAACAGATGCACATTTTACTTAGAAGGAAGCGAAAAGAAAGGAGGGAAATCCTTGGAGTCTTGGAGAAATCATCTTCACAATTTCACATTAAATCTATGCACAGTATGTTTTTGACACGGGGCTAACATGCGTTATTCTGTATTGTTGGTCAGGGTGTTTTAGAGTACAGAATTGTCTGTAATAAATGAAGTAAATTATTAAATATAACTGCCTGGATTTTGCTCTCAGTAGTGGAGGAACAGTTTTTGCTGTTCATCTTGAGGACTGGTCCGGTCTCAACTGGAGTATTTGTGTCTAATTCTGGGCACCACACTTTAGGAAGGATGTGAAGGCTTTAGAAAGAATGCAGAAAAGATTTATAAGAATGGTTACAGGATTGAGGGACTTCTGTTATGTGGATAGATTGAAAAAAGCTGTGATTATTCTCCTTAGATAAGATTGAGAGGAGATTTGCTAAAGGTATTCAAAATCTTGAGGGGTATAGAGAGTAGATAGAGGGAAACTGCTCCCATTGGTGGTAAGGCTGAGAATCAGAGGATACCGCTATAAAGAACTAATGGCAGTGTTGGGACTTGTGAATCCCAGGTGCACACTTGTTGTGGGATGGCCAAGTTGATACTATAGATAGAGTTGATCAGCAGACACTTCTTAGGTGGAACACATTCTGTTTATTTACAAAGTACTCAGTAGCTACACATATGTGTGCTTCTACATCAAACCCTATCTCCATACTTCTGACTCTAACTACAGACTACTGACTACAGAGGTAGCGCGCGCTACTCCTCTATTGGTTACACAAGATCATGTGATCTACCTTTATAACATTCTTCTTAAAGATATACTACACATTACATAAAACCATAATTACCAGATCCCTCCCCCTTTACTCGGAACATACATCTTACATTTACAATTACAATTTTCTCAAAATAGCAAATTATTTACACAGATAAGTAATTTACAAATTCAGTCTTTCTGGGGGTTTTCTCAGGCGTGTAGAACGTCTCAGCTGTACAACTTCGGGTGCTTTGTTAGGAACCTTATTTCCTGGAGTTATCTGAATATCAGGGGCAGAATTTTCTGCCTGTCGGGCGGGCGGGGAGCCGACCCAATCTCCGGCGGGTGGGGAGCTGATCCCCACCAGCAAAGCGGGCCGCACCGCCATTTTACGCGTGACGTCTGGCGGGAAGTGCTATGCGCTCCCTGTGCGGGTGGGGGGGGAATCCCTAAAAGCGAGAGTGTGCTCTTTCGCGCATGCGCACAAAAGAGGGCACATTTCCCTGAGTCTAAGTGCAGCCTCAGGGAGATCGCCTGGACTTTGAAAAATATTAAAAATAGAAAAAAAATAATTCCCTTACATGTCCCCCTCATGTGACAATGTCACATGAGTTGGGACATGTTCATAATTTACACAATAACTTTATTAAAATTTTTAAAACCCTGCATGAAACCTCATCCCGCCGCTGGATGAGGTTTCATGTTTTCTCCATTTGCCACCGGGGCTCCTGGCCTGCCCGCCAACCTTAAGGTTGGACGGGCAGGTCCTTTGATTGTTTAAATGATCCTGTCAATGGCATCAATTGGCCATTGACAGGTTGGCGGGCCCGCAACTGATTTTGCTGCTCCCCGCCTTCCTGAAAATTTAAATGGGGCGGGATGACGTCAGGGGTTCCACCCAACGTCATCCTGTGTCATTTTACGTGTCGGCGAGCAGGCCCCGCCCCCTGCTCACCGACGGCAAAATTCTGCCCCAGATTCTTTGGCGGGCTCCTGTAAATCTGTTTCTTCAACTCTTGCAGGTGCAGCAGGCACATCAGACACATCTGTACTAGGTTGAGTTCTCTCAACAGGAACCGTTGACCCGGTCATGAACTCTAGTGGAATCATTTCTTGGTGATTTATTTCTCTCTTCCTTAGATGGTCCACATGTCTCCGTATGACTCGGCCTCCCACCTTCACATGTGAAGATAGAGGTCCAGTCACTTCACTTATTTCACCCAGTAACCACTTTGGTCCTTCTCCAAAGTTATTCACATATACCCACTTTCTCACAGTAAATTTCCTCTCACGGCTATGCCAGTTGTGTCTAGTTTTCTGACTTCCCTGACTCCTTTCCACCTTCCCTACTAAATTCGGCATTATTAAGCTCAATCTCATCCTGAGATGGCGTTTCATCAATAATTACGCAAGTGTGACACCCGTCGTTGTGTGAGGGGTGGTCCTGTAATGAAAAAGAAAGCGTGCTAGCTTGATTGCTAGGGAATTTCCAGTTAACTTTTTCATGCCTGACTTGAACGTTTGGACTGCTCTTTCGGCCAGTCCATTTGAGAAAGGATGGTACGGTGAAGTTTTTACATGAATGATACCGTTGAGGCCGATAAACCGTTAAAACTCTGCACTCGTAAATGCCGTGCCGTTACCAGATATGACCACTTCTGGTAGTCCATTAATGGCAAAACTTTGATGGAGCTTCTCACTTGTAGCAGAAGACATTGGTGACTTCACCTCATATATGTCCATCTATTTTCAGTGGACATCAGCCATGAGCAGAGACATTGTTCCCATGAAAGGTCCCACATGGTCAATGTGTAATCGTACCCATGGCCTTCCTGACCACACCAAAGGGTGTAATGGAGCTGTTGAAGGTAACTTTTGCAATTGCTGACATTGCACACAATTCTTTAATTGCATAGCACACAGTCATCTGTGCTATGGTCTTCATTTGGGAAACTCCTGAATGTGCACTGTGTAGTTCAATTAATAATGGCTTTCTTCCCTTTGGAGGAACTATCACTCGTGCTCCCTGCAATAAAATACCATCCTGGCTGGTTATTTCATGTCTTCTGTTAAAGTACAGTTTCATTTAGTCAGATACAGGCTCTTGTGACCAACCATGAAGCACTTATTCTCGTACTTGAGATAGGACTGGGTCCTGACTGATCCAGTTTCTGATCTGTCTAGCATATAACACCGATGAGTCTAAGAAATTTAACAATAACGCAAGTTCTTGTGGAACTAAGACATCGTCATCATTTTCTTGTAAAGGCAAACGACTAAGTGTACTGGTGTTTGCAATTTGATATCCAGGCCTATATACAAAAGTATACTTGTATGCTGCCAGGATCAGCGCCTTACTTTTGTTTCTGTGAGGAGAATTTTCTTCCTGTCGGGGGGGTTGGGCAGGAGTGGGCGTGGGCGGGCGTGCAGCCGATCGTTGGCTGTGATTGGCTGCACACCACCATTTTATGTGGACGGGCCAATTAAGGCCTGCCCAGTGTGACACGCACCCAGAAGTGCTGAGCGCTCCCTGTGCGGGATGGGGGAGTAGGCTGAGTTGGGCCTGCGCTCTTTCGTGCATGCACGCAAAAGAGCGCAGAAATCTCCCTGAGGCACAGAGCTGCCTCAGGGAGATTAGTTTGATTTTTTAAAATTTTAATAAAGAAAAAAAAATTTTTTTCAGACATGTCCCCTCATGTGACAGTGTCACATGAGCTGGGGCTTGTCAATTAATTTTATTAAAAATTTTTAATAAACTTTGAAAACCTTCATGAAACCTCATCCCGCTCGTTGACCCGAAGATTCTGGCCCGTGTCTCCTTTCAATGGAACTTCTTTTTAACACTGACTTTAATCTCGGTCTTTTTTTTTGGCTTCCATATTGGCCATACTACTCTCAGATGCAAGCTCGACTTGAGTGAACTCAGTTGTTGAGTTTCCCAGAATTTCATCAGCTGTCTGCTTCTTAAAATTCTGCAACTTTGCCTCCAAAGCCTCTCTGGTTTCATTTAGCTGATTCTTCAACTCTTCCGATTCTTTTTTGTATTTGTTTGCTGCCTCCTGGAAAATTGACCATTGTTGTGCCTTCTCTGCCAACTCATCCTTCAGTTTATTCAAAGAAGTGCTGAATTCTTTCTATTTCTTTTCATACTTTTCCAGAGGTACAAACTTAGACCTGAGGAATCTTGTATTGTGTAATCTCTCCTAGTTACTATCTACTTACCTCAAACCTTACAAGCCACCATAGTGTGGTCACTGTTGCCAAGCTGTCTCTGACACTGACCTGTTCCATCATCTCCTAGTTGATATTAAATATTAGGTTCAATAGCAGCTATGGTTGCAAAGCTTTCTTGACTGATTGTAACCATCCAACATTATGTGAGAGATCATGTTTTTAAAGGTATTGCACACCTTATAGATTTTCAGTTTATCACCAGTGATCACCATATTATTAAATGTAATCTGTCTGATGTCACACCTGGCTTTCTATAGTCATGTTGCTGTGCCATGAGTCTGTCTCTCTGGAGGTAGACATCTTGAGTTCAGTTCAATAAAGCCTCTCACTGAGAAGACACTGATGAAGCACTGCTGTCCTTAAACTTGAAACATGATGTCAGAAGTTTCCATAGAAGACATAGCTCAGAAAGGCACACAGAAATGTTCAAACCTGCAAAATAGCTACTAAAAAAGGAGTTAAGGATAAAGCACTAAAGAAGCACAAAGCTGCTGATAAGGATAAGAAAAGGGAAAAAAAGGAGTTAAGGGAAGGCAAACAAACTGAAGTCTGCAAGTAAAATACTGAGTGATTAACATGGCTGCAGTAAATATTCTACTCCTTTCTCTGGTAGAAACGAAAGGAGATACGTGGAAAAATTGGCAGATTTTCCACTTGCAATGGCAAAACTATGAGATTGAAACATACTTAATTAACAAGCTGGAACCAATAAGAGTAGCCATGCTCCTAACACTGCTGTGGAGGGACTGCTCCAAAGTGTATACCACTCTAAATCTAACCGATGAGCAAGGAAAACAGACGGCAGAAATTTTGAATGAATGAACGCTTTGAACCCCAAGTGAACATTACTTATGAACGCTATGGGTGGGATTTTCTGGCCCTGCTGCTGCCAGGATCGTCCGGTCCCACCGAAATTCAATGGACTTTTGGCTGTGCTGCTGAATCTCCCGTGGAGGGTCCCACAATGATGGGGCTGGAAAACAGCTTGCAGAATCATGTGAACTCTGACAACTTAAAAGATGATTTGATTAAAGATCAAATGGTCTTAGGTGTGCGAGACCCTGCAGTGAGAGAAAGTCTACTGAAAGATGAGAAACTGATGCCAAAGAAAGCGATAGGCATGTGCCAAAATGCGGAAGTTTTGAAATGTCAGCTAGAGTATATATATGGCAGAGCAGACCAGGAGATGCATTATACTGAGAGACATTCCAGGCCAAAAGAACAGAGCAATTGCAGGCAAAGGGCACAATGCAAATACTGCAGAGGACAGCACACAAAGGAAAAGAAGGATTGCCCAGCATGGGGAAACCAGTGTTTTAACTGCAAGAAACAGTATCATTTTGCATAAAAGTGTTTCATTGGAAAGAAGCAAAACAAGCCTATACAGATGGCCACTGGGGAGATATCAGCAGATGAGTCTGATTGCAACAGGTTGGTTCCATCAAATCTACAGGCGATGAATGGTTTGCGACTGTTACAATGATGACCACAGAGGGAGAGTGTCAAGCGAACAAGAAATGTCAGATCGACACTCGTGTGCCATACAACATAATGACCATCACAGGCCTGTGTGAAGTGGCACAACCTGATGATCCAAAAATGAAACCTTCAAAATTGAGGTGTCAATGTATCAGCATTTACATTGTCAAGGTCCAATAACAATCATCTTGTTGACTGGCAATTAGATTGTATAGCAATTACATTGTTAAGACAATTGCATTGTTAAAACAGGTGATGAGCACTGGCTCACCCATAAATGGGTTCAGCTGTAACGCTCCAGGGGGAAAAGGAATTGGGGGTCTGTCACTCTGTTGAGCTGGCTGAAGAATGAAGCTGCTTGAGGTAAAAGACCAGCTTCAGACTCATTCTTCCCTTATATACAATTTTTGGAGTTAGCATGAAGTTGAAGCTATATGATGGCATGATACTCATGCCGAGAGGACAAATTAGTCTGACAGCCCAATGCAATGGCAAGCAGGAAGGTCTAGAGTTCCAGATCATAGACAGGACACAACGGCCACTTATCTCAGCTGAAGCAAGTCTAAAGCTTGGGCTGGTAATCCTAAACATGCCAACAGAGAAAGGGCAACAAGACTCCAGAGAAAGGGCAGCAAAAAGCCCCAGAGAGAAAAACAAAAACAAAAGACTCCAGAGCAAGGGAGACATTAGTTAAGTAAACCACAAGATGGTTGCTGCCCACATCAGTGCAATGAAATGCAAGAGCCTAAAGGTAAATGAAGCAGTTCTACAGGAAAATGTACACAGCAGAGCTGAACTAGAAATTTTGAAGGGCAAGATTCCAGCTGAGTATATACCTTTGAAAACACAGTGAGATGCTGAAATTGATTCCAACATACTTGGCCTAGGCAACAAATCAGCCAGAGTTCCCACTCCTCATTTCAATTCTTGCAGAGAAGTGTTCCTGTGGATAGCAGCCTTGCTTTGACTATTCCACTGCTCCCCTTGTTGGCCTCCTGTCCCTACCCTCCCCACCCATTTGAATTCATCCAAAACTCTGCACATAGCTTAACATGCATGAAATTCCATTCACCATTCAACCCTGTGCTCACTGACATACACTGGCTCCCAGGTCACCAACATTTCAGATTATTAATTCTCATCCTAGTGTTGAAATCCCTCCATGGTCTCGCCATTCTCTTCCTTTGTGACTGCCTTCAGACCTCCAGCCATCTGAGTACTCTGCATTCCTCCAACTCTGGCCCCTTGCCCATCCCTGAGTTCCTTCGCTGAACCTGGTGAGGTTTGCACAAATTGGTAAATACTTTTACCTGCTGCTAAATGAACCCAAGTCAGTGCGCTCACAATCATCGGCCTAATTCCCCAATAGGAAGACTGGTACAAGAGGATACATTTGGTGAGAACTCCTCTATCAATGTGGTGGTTGTATAGATCAGGAACTTAGCATAAGGGTAGTGTATGGCTTTGGTGGCACTCGAATTTTCTCACCACCGATTTTAATAACTAGCAATTCAGGAGTGCCATGAATCTGGCAGTCCCATTCATTGAGATTATGTCAGGTGCAGAAGCTCAAGATTGACCCAAAGATGTTTAGCAAATTAATTTGTTGTCTTTATACCATACTTTATATCCAGAGTAATGTGTTTAATCTAAATGTGTTTGGTCCAATAATGCGTATCACAAAACACATAATAATTGGTTAGAACCATAGAAAAGTTACAGCATGGAAAGAGGCCATTCTGCCCATTGTGTCAGTGCCAGCCTAAAAAGAAAAGAAAAACTAGCTGCCCATTCTAATCCCACCTTCCAGCCTTGCAGGTTACAGCACTTCAGGTGCAGATCCAGGTACCTTTTAAATGAGTTGAGAGTTTCTACCTCCACCACCAAACCATGCAGCAAATCCCAAACACCCACCACTCTCTGGGTAAAGAAGTTTTTCCTCATGTCCCCTCTAATCCTTCTATGAATCACCTTAAATCTATGCCCCCTGGTAATTGACCTCTCCACTACGGGAAACAAGGCATCCCTGTCTACTCTATATGGGCCCCTCATAATCTTGTACACCTCAATCAAGTCACCCCTGAGCCTCCCTGGCTTTGTTTGCCCTCCCCAAATGCTTTACCTTACGCTTCTCTGGATTGAATTCTATCTGCCACTTTTCTGCCCAAATTACTCTAAACAAAAACCAATGTCTAAGATTTAAACTATTGACATAAATTAGGCGAACTGGCTGGTAAAAGTGTGAGTTGGACAAATTGGTGCATTGGGTTCAAATCCAGGCCACAATGATGGGATGAAAGTCTCTACTCATTGACTGCAAAGGTCACGTGTGAAATTAGTTTTGCCATTTCTAAACTGTCATTAGACTAGTACGTCTTGTACCATGAGGACGACTGAGTTTGGAGATGGAAATGCCACACCGATGCTTTTGAGATTGAGGTAGAGTAGATGGAGCTTTTCTCTGCATATGGCTATGAAGTATCTGACCCCACAGCACTGAGTGGCAACAATGGCAAAATTAACCCATTCCTCAATGTAGCCATGCTTCACGTCTACAGGTACAAATAGACATACCGCTCCTCAAATAAAAACTAATCTGGTTTATAGATCTGTCTCACATTTAATGAGAATGAATTGAAAAGATGTTGCCCACTGGAATACTGCAAAATGAATAGGATTTGAAGATTTCTTTCTAAAATCTCTGCTGGATACAGAGGAGTTGCTTGATACATTTAAGAGGTAATGCTTTCAGTGAGAACCTTTGAATTTTAGTTCTTTCAAAAGGAATTGAAGATTCATTTTGCATAATGATCTCACCGCTGGATATCCTTGAGTTCAATTTCTTTGTTCATCTGAGGAATGATGGGGAAAGAACTGTAGAAGACATTCTTTTTATCTTAACATTAAGTCATTCGATATTTTAATTAAATATCAACCATTACTACTTTTGAACTTGAAGGTCGAACAGTTTAGGTTTAAATAAAGTCGTGTGATCAAATTAATTTAAATGCATGAAATGTTTAAAATGGAATACATTAATATTGATTTATTATGAGAAGTTTGAAGTTACTGGTTTAAATTGAAGATCTTAATTTTGGTCAGTTCCTGTCACTCATAAGCTCATCAAACGTTTATCTGGTACTTTAGAAGAGTGTAGGAAATGTGTCCTCTACAAACCTAATTTATTTTACAGTATTCCCTTTACCTTTCACAGATGCTCTTTAAAGAATTCAAACGAGATGCAAGAAGTTTGCTCCTGTCAGTGCACCACCAGATGGCAGAACAGGGCAGGTTTGTTTCACTTGTTACATTTTTTGAAACTAACTTTCCCTCTCTGCATTACTGGTGCCAAACACTGAGAGTAAAGTAGTTTATAACACAGATCACTCTGTCGCTCTTTGCTAGGTCAATTCAAAATAAATATCACTGCCTCATATTGCTTTAACTATTAATTCATTTTTCTTTTAAAGATGCAATGGCTTTGCCATTCCTTAAGCCTGATTTCCCTTCCGGGGGCAGGAAACCAATGTTGGGACTGTTTCCAGGTCCTGATCCAGCCCCCAGAGTGAAAGAGCCACAGCCTTCAATTTTCATAGTTTCAGACTGCGATTGGTTGGACGGCTGGTTGGGTGGTCAATTTGCTGGAATGCATACATATAGGGGGCGCATTGAATTCCAGCATGTCCCACAGCATGTTGAAGACTCAGCACTGCAGAGGCTTCTGCTGTCTATGGCTCGTACTCGTAATCTCTTCTTGTGTCTCCTGTAGGTTCAGACGTTGAAGTGCAAAGATCAATTCCTGGACCATCAGCATGCCAGGCGCTGCCAAAGCAGACCTTAAAACAAGCACCGTCACATCTTACAAGCGCACTCTCCACCAGTACAGATACAGTCAGGTAGATGCGCGATCAGATAGGATGGCACGAGGTGAGGAGCACATCATGAGTCTGCAGGAACAGTTGACAGAGGCAGCCCCCCTCGGAGGATGGAACTCTGCTCAGCTGGGCGCAGATGCACGGTCTGGGGATTCACAGGAAATGAGGCTCTACTTAGATCAGCAGCAATAGGTGCACTCCCACATGTCGGAGTTTCTCCAAATTGAATGAGAACTTTCTCCCACCTCTTTTGAATGGCCTGGCTGCTTACAGTTCCACAGATGCCAGTTACCCCCGAATTCTGGCCTGAGTGGTCAATCTTCATGTGTTAACCTAGACACTGACAGTAGGAGACTGTTTGACCACAGAGAACATCACAGTGACCAAATTTTGGGATGTTCTGAGGCTGTAAAAAACATTATACAAATGCCAACTTCATTTTTAAAATTTATTGTCCATCCCTTGTTACCCTGAGAAGCTCTCACTGAAATGTTTTCCTTTCACCACCCCCACCAACCCCCACACCTTGCAGAGAGCCCGGTGTTGGGGCAGACTATGATGGGGCCAGTCAAGTATGCCTGTGCAAAACAGCTGAAAAACTGAAGCGAGATGATTAACAAAGCAAAGGAATTTGCAAAGCTTTGACTCCGTGCCTTTTAGCTCAGAATGAGAATGCCAGGGATCCTGCTCCTGACAGTTATTCAGTGAGTCCTCCCTGAAAAATACACTGTATAGAATGCAGCATTTATTCCCCATCTCTAATTGCCTTTGAGAAGGTGGTGGTGAGCTGTGTTCTTGAACTGCTGCAGTCCGAGTGGTGTTGGTTGATGCGCCCACAGTGCTGGTAGGGAGGGTATTGTAGGACTTTGATCCAGCGACAGTGAAGGAACGTGATATATTCCCAAGTCAGGATGGTGTGTGACTTGGAGGGGAACCAGTAGGTGGTGGTGTTCACCATCTACAAGGCAAAGTCAGGCACGTGATGGAATACTCTCCACTTGCCTGATGAGTGTAGCTCCAACAACATTCAATACGTTCGACACCATCCAGGATAAATCAGCCTGCTTGATTGGCACCTGATCCACCACCTTTCATAATTACCTTATTCTTCTGATGTCCTTATTCTTCTCGGGGGTTGAAGCTAGAAGTTTGGAAGGTGCTGTTGAAGGAGCCTTGTCAAGTTGCTGATGTCCATCTTGCAGATGGTACACACTGCTACACCTTGTGCTCGCGGTGGAGAGGGTAATTATGAAAGGTGGTGGATCAGGTGCCAATCAAGCAGGCTGATTTGCCCTGGATGTATTGAATGTTGTTGGAGCTGCACTCATCAAGGCAAGTGGAGAGTATTCCATCACAAGCCTGACTTTGCCTTGTAGATGGTGGACAGGTTTTGGGGAGTCAGGAAGTGAGTTACTTACCACAGAATTCCCAGCCTCTGATCTGCTCTTATAACTATACTACTTAAGTGGCTGGTCCAGTTAAGCTTCTGGTCAATGATAACCCCCCAAGATGTTGATGCTGGAGGATTCTGGGTTTGTAATACCATCGAATTTCCAGGGGTGATCATTAGATTCTCTCTTGTTGGAGGTTGTAATTGCCTGGCACTTGTGTGGCATTAATGTTACTTGCCACATGCAAGCCCAAGCCTGAAATTTGTCCAGGGTTTGCTGCATGTGGACAAAGACTGCTTCATTATTTGACAAGTTACAAATGGGACTGAACACTGCATAAACATCAGTGTTTGGAGTTAGGCCACAAACAGCAGAGTCTTGAATAACCTACTTGTTGCAACTATATTTATAGAAACCTGACAATTTATTTAATATTACCTACTATCCCATCCTCAGTTTCTATTTTAGCTCACAAGTTCGTAACCTCCTTTCCCTTGTTTTTATACTTGTTCATCATGCTACCTACTACATGCTCAGTCTCTTGTTTTGCCATTATTCCACTTATTACTTCTGTTTTTGTTCACATTGCTCTTTTCCCTGTTACCCTTTTCCCCTTGTGGTTACATCAGTTCCTTACTCTGAATATTTCTAAGTGTTGTCTACTTCTCCTCCATGCTCTTTCTCTCTAATGTTGCTGTCCTGTTTAGTTTCCTTCACTTCCTCCTCAAAATCTACCTTTCGAAATCTGAATGCTAATCCTTTTGCCAAGCTGGCTGTCTCCAAGTAACTCTCCTTGCTACTATCCACCGCTCAAACCTCACAAACTATACATTGGGGTCACTGATGCCAAGGTGTCTCTGACATTGCCCTGTTCCACCATCCCCTTGTTAATGTTTAATAATACATTCAATGGTGGCGATGCTTGTAACTTGTTCCTTGAGCAATTTTAGGAATCTCCAACATTGTGCTCGGGATCACATTTTCAAAGATATTGCACACTTTATAGATTTAAATCTATGCCCCTTATATTGAAGTCAGAATTTCTTTTTGTACACACTTCCCTCGTTAGATTGGAAAGATTCTCTTGGCCTGTTGGTCAATTGCAAACACCAATAGACAGTTCCTTCCCGTCATTGCCTTTATCCCTATCCACAGAAACCCCCGCCTTCTCTATACACCATAATAATCAAGTTCCCTTTCACCTTAACCATCTGCAAACTAAATTTAAAAAATTAAGACCATTTAAACATTATTTTTCATAAAACAAAAACTTAATATATTTTTAAAATTCGTTCTTGAATCATGGATGTTGTTGGCAAGGGGATGCATTTATATGCAGCATTTATTTTCCATCTTCATTGTCTTGAGAAAATGGTGTAGGGCCTTCTTTAACCATAGTGGTCTGATAAAACTGAATTGATTGCTAGACCACTTCAGAGGTAAATTAAGAATCAACCATGTTTCGATTAGGGTCACATATAAGCCAGCTCGGGTAAGCACAGTATGTTGCCTTCCCTAAACAACATGATTGATCCAGTGGGTTTTTACAACAATCTGACAGCTCATGATCACTTTTACAGTCACCAGTTCATTAATCTCCAAGAGTTTTAAAACTAAATTAAAATTCTAAAACTGCCACAGTGAGGTCTGAACTTGTGTTCTCCAGATTATTAGCCCAGAACTCTGGATTAGTAGCCCAGCAGCATAACTACTACATTACTTTGAGATTCTCCGGGTGGAATTTTCCGCTCCCGTTGGCAGCAGGTGTGTTTGCCGGCATGAGCGCACAATATGGCGAGAAGGTTAAAAATCGGTTTTATGCCATCGTGAAAATAGTTTGTGATTGTCCGCTCTACCTGTCAATAGTGGCACGCATTTCCCGCCACCGCACATCATAAATCTATTTTCAATACTTTAGCATCTCATTAGAAGCCTTGCTCACTGGAATCATCCACCACGCTGGATCTCTGGGAATCACGCCGACGTGTTTCACAACTGTACGTAAGTGACGTGCACCCTGTGAGCTGCACTTCACGCGGGACTTCGAGGTTTGTTTGCCTACCTTGCTTCGGGCAGCACTCGCAGTCATCAGTGCCAGGCTTCGCAGGCAGCACCACATCACTTTTAGCGGGGCTCATGGGCAGGTCTCTACCTACCAGACCAGCCACAAGGTGGGGTGGCTTTTCAACGGCTACAGGGCAAGGGCTTGCTTGAGGAAGGGGGAGAAGTAGCCTCAGGCAAGGGAGGAGGCTGCAGGATGAGGGCTGTACTGGGGAAGGTGAGTATCCCAGGGTGTGTTGTGGGGGCACATCTTGATCTATGCAAGCGGCCTCAAGATGGTGAGGGCTGAGGAGGCAGTCTCCAGAGGAGATGAGGCCAGATGGAGATGGAGATGTGAGGGTGTGGTGATGTCCTTTGAGTGGCAGTGAGTAAAATGCCAGTGAATATATGATGGCCTTGTGAGTGTGTGAGTTTAGAGTGATGAGATGGTTGCCTTAACCTGGCAGCACAGGTAAGATCATTTATCCTTTTTCTGCACTGGATGGCCAACCTCTTCTGTGCAGTGTTGGCACTGACCACCACTGCCACCGCCTCCCAAACTGGAGTGGTGAGATTGCTGGACCTCCTGCAGCCAGAGAAGGGATGGAGGACATCATTGCGGGCCTCCAAAAGGCATTCCAGTGACGGGTGTGTTTGGCGGCATGAGTGGACAATATGGCGAGAAGGTCAAAAATCGGTTTTATGCCATTATGAAACCAGTTTGTGATCGTCCGCTCTACCTGTCGATAGTGGCACGCATTTCCCGCCACCACACGTCGTAAACCTAATTTCAATACTTTAGCATCTCATTAGAAGCCCTGCTCATTGGAATCACTGAACTCTTCTTGGCTTTCAGGGCCATGTCTTCACTGGAGCAGTCCTGGGCTACAAGCATTGAGAACTGTATGTGCGGTTGCAGTTTAGATATGGCACCTGGAGTGAGGAAACGGTGAAGTAACGGAATGTGGGTGATTCAAAGGCCGGCTGCCAGCAAGACGGAATGTTTGCCATGGCTGCATAATTAATGAGGCAAGAAGGGGATGATACGGCACGAAAATCTACCATTGCAGCTGCTGGGTAAAATGTCGTTTTTCACACCCACTACAGCACTTAGTACAATTCTGGGATGATTCCGCCCTTATCCTTACACATCGCAATTTGTCAGTGGGCAATGGCAGAGCTAACAATGTGCTATGGAAGGACTGGCAGTTTGAGGTAGGTAGGTGGTGGGTGGAGCGACACCAGGTGATAGGAGGAGAGACTCAAACAAAATGCAATGATTCGATGATAGTTACATACAAATTGTTTCTGTTTAATCAATTGCAGTCACTTACAGCAGTCTGATCCCCCAACCTGACTGGGGAATTAGCAGTCATCTCTTTTCTCCCCTGGATACTGTGACTTACGTCAATCAAAGCAACGGCCAATCTTATTAGAATGTAGTTTCTCACTGGACATAGTGCAAGGTGTTTACTGCTGATTTAACTGCAGTGACCAAGTGAACAGAAGCAGCTGATCCATGAGCAATGATGTTTCGTAAGTTTCTGAAATATTTTAATTATTACAGGTTATTTTACTGCAGTAATTGTCTCTGGTAAGGAAATGCTATGAACAGGTTCTACTTTTTGCTCTGATTGTACTTCTGATTTTGTCGGAATGAAATTAACTTAATTAACAAGATATCCTAAGAAAGGTATAATGATGTGCAGTCAGAGAAATTAATCAATCCATTCTCATCCAGCTGGAGGTTTCACAAGGTTTGCTCGTCTTTTAGTTTAAACCTATTTATTTAAACCCTTTGTAAACCAAAATGCAGCTGTGATGTGAGTTGGTTTAATTTGTACTTCACACCCCGCTGAAGATGTTCTCGACTAATAACTCCTGGTCCACTCGTGTATTTTTAAACTGATCCAGGCTTTGGCGAAATCTGAACTTTTCCCAACTCCCTCCAAACTGGGTTAGAGATTGTTGCAGGGTCCTACGAAAGCTCACTCAGTTTGCCTGACTTCAGATAGCCTGTGAATTTACTTGTGCCAATTTCCTTAGCTTTTTGACTCATTGCAGTATGTCCAATCTTAGGGATGTAATTTCTTTACAGTTATTCTTGCTTAAGGTACAAATGGCAAAGAGTCAGAAAACTTGTATGCCTTCAAAGGTAATGTCACGTCTTGAAAGTATCTATGGCCTCTCCAGCCTCTGTGGGATAGCCACCAAGACTAGACATCAAATGGAATATACTGATGTTGAGTCACTGTTCAAGCACTCAAGAAAAATAAAATTTTATCTGAAGGGTTTACCATGGCGTAACCAAATTATATTACAAAATACTCTTGTCTAGATGGTTATTTACATGTTGTCTATAAAGAATGCAACAGAGGAAGAAAGCTTTTTTCCCATCTCAGTCAGCTGAAATTACAATTGATAAGATAGATTATCTTGGAAATAAAGTAACCAAAAGAAGAGAGGTCAATTGACTACAAACCCTGAAAATTCTGGAAATGTGCAGGCATGAAGATTCAGTAATTAGGACTCCAAAAGCAGAGAATAGAGATTATTGAACATTGGCTGGTATTGTTGGACTGACAGGACTGTCCAGTCTGAACCTAATCCTGCTCTAAAGGAATGACATGTTAAAGGTAACTAATACCTATTATCTTGCAGACCAGACTACCCTCTAAAATTGGTTGGATCTTGAAAATATAAGAGTCTCAAGCAAAATATAGTGAGATATGCTCATTCTTGTCTTATCTTCAAATCTTCCTTGTTTCTGAGAAGCATTTTAAATGATAGTCTGTCTGTGACCTCACTGCATGGCTGGAGCACATACTGAGCAATTGATGCATCCACAACAACTTTTTATATAGTGTCTTTAACATAACAAAACATCCCAAGACACTTCACAGGAGATTGTAAAGCAAAATTAGACACTGAGCCACATAAGGCAATAACAAGGGAGATGGACAAAAGCTTAATCAAAGGTAGGTTTTTAGGATCGTCTTAAAGGAAGAGAGGTAAAGGGTTACAGTGGCTTAGGAAGGGAATTCCATTGCTTAGGGTGTAAGCAGCTGAAGGCGTGGCCGCAAACGGTGAAGCAATTAAAGTTGGGGATATTCAAGAAACCAGAATAAGATGAGCACAGATATCTCAGAGGGTTGGGGGATTGGAGGAGATTACAGATAACGGACAAAGCCATGGAAGGATTTGAAAGCAAGGATGAGAGTTTAAAACTTGAGGTATTGCTTGTCAGGGAGTCAGTGTAGCTAGGGAAAAGAGTTTGGAGTGGGGACTGATGACAATGCCTTCCATCTTCTCAATATTTAATTGGTGGAAATTTCTGGATATTGGTTAAGCAGTCTGATAATTTAGTAACAATACAGGAATCCAGAGGAAGTGGTGGTAAGGTGGAGCTGGGTGTCATCAGAATACCTGTGGAAACCAAAGCATGTAGATGAGAAACAGAAACAGGCCAAGGATATATCCTTGCCAGACATTTATTGCTGTAGATCAGGATGGAGGAGACAGTGGAGAAGGGGTTAACAAGATGGTTTGCAGTGGAGGAAAGACGCTGGTTGTTTTATTTACATCAAAGAATTAACTGGGAACTTCCAGATTTCCTAATTGCACAGTCAGCTAAACTTTGGCTCCGATTTGGGGGTGAAGGCAAGAGGCGATGCGGGGAGTTAATATGTAGTGATTTCAGTCAGTCAAAAGCTATGTGAAGAGTTCCACATGTGGGGGCCCAGAGCCTCCCAAGAATTATCCCAATACGTCTGTGACAGCATAATTGCTTCCAGCATTTTAGAATTAAAAGTGAGATGAGAGTAATAAACAAAGCTTCTAGATGTAGGGCAACAGTGAACTATGGAGAGCTGTGAGTAACTGCATTGTGTGGGGTGGGAATAAGCTGCGTTGCGTGTAACCAAGTTGAATTGACCCTTTTTTCTTTGCAAATATTGATTATAAAGGAAAATTAATTGGTATAAGGAAACTAGGACACCATTGCCCTGTGCTCAGTATTTAGAACCATTAAGCCAACCTAAAAAAAAACTCTTTTTAAGAAGTTTTCCCCACTCAAGTTGCCAATTCAGGCTGGATGTATTCATGGACATTTTATCACATGACGTCCTGCAGCCAACAAGTTTGCCTTGCCAACTGGATGATTCATGACTGTCAGTAAAACACCATTTTTTCCTGTTTCCAACACCCTTTACAATAAAAAGTGCTCAAAGAAAAACTTAAAAATGCAGTGTTAGAAACTGAGTGTGCAGCATGTAAAATTAGTGCAGCCACCTCATTTTCATGGCTGTAGCATGGCCCAGAGCAGACCCTGTGTTGCATTGCTAGCTCTGCAGGCGGCATCTGTACATTGCAGGGGGCCAGCTAGCATTGTGAGGAAATCACATACTCCTTTTTAAAGACACAGTTCCTATAAAAGATAAGCTGCACTTATGCGTTTCATGCCGCTGGATAATCACTTTGGAACACTCAGGGTTAAAGAAGAAGTTGTACCGTGCCACTCCCTGCTTAAATGATGCCACCTTGGAGACACTGATTGGACAAGCGGAGGCCAGGAGAGACACACGGACCTGATTTTCCTTCTGGGATTGGGAAACGGACATTGGGACTGTTTCCCCTGACCCTGATCTCACCTTGGGTGGGGGAAAGCAGTCACAGGCCTTGATTTTCACAGGGACGGTGTCTTAATTTGTTAGAAGGTGGGTTGGCCAGTTCCGCTGAGGGGCTGCCATTAATGTGCCCTTGGACTGATTCAATTGTTGTATAATTCATTGAGCAAAAAAGGCAGAGGGCTGGAACCCAGGACAGGACTGCCCTTCGCTGTTTGCAGATACAGCCCTGGAGATCCTCCTCGAAGCAGTGAGGGAAAGGAGAGAGAGCTCCTCTTTCTAGAGAGTAGCAGAGAAGACCACTTCCTCCCCAAACAAAACAAGCCTGAATAGAGGTGGCTGAAACCATTACCAGGTGGAATGTGGTCAGGAGGAACTGGGTTCAATGCAGGGAAAAGTTCAATGAGTTTCTTTGCTTTGGCAAGTTGAGTGCAAAGACAGACCCTCATGAAAGGCCGCTGGGTATTCTATCTCCAGCAGACACCCAGCTGAGGAGCCTGTGGGTGCATGCTGCTCCTGAACATGGGAGGAATGAATATCTGCCAAGGGTACCTACTGACCCCTCAACAATGCTCAGAGCCATAGCACTGCTGAGGAATTGTCAGCACTGCAGCTTCCTAGCTCAATGAGCTATTGGCATTAGCCATACAGGTCCGAAGTGCTTTATTTCTTTCTCTTTTGTCTTAACAGAAGAAATTGACACAAAATGCCTGTGAATGGGTGCAGACAGGAGGAAAGCTTCTCATCCTGTATATTGTCACTGCCATGGGAGAGGGAGAACTGGAGGTCGTCAGGGTAGCTGACCACGAGCAAGCTGGGAAAGATGAGATAGGTATCTCTGATGGAGAGGGTGAATCCACGCATGGATGAAGGGGAGCAGTGCACTCCAGTCTATTTGACAGCATGCTGAAGACTCAGTTGCATTGGGAAGCCTCAGCACTACAGAGGTTTCTGCTCTTCAAGGCTAGTTCTCATGGTCTTTTCTTGTATCTCCCACAGGTCTAACCATTGAAGTGCAAAAACAAATTCCTGTGTCAGCACTGGGAGAAGACACCTTCCATCTATTCAGTCACCTTGTTGGGTCCTCGCATGCACATAGATAGTGAGCAGGAGGAGAGAGGCAGCTGTGAGCAGACCTCCTCAGAGAATGGAGAATATACGCAAACATGCTCAGCTGGGCACAGGTGCAGGGCCTCTGGAGTCACTAGTAAGGGAGCTATTTCATCAGCAGCAACAGACATGTTTCCACATGTCAGAGTACCTTGACGGAGTGTGGGGTCATGGGCTGAGAATAGAGGAGTCATTCAATTCATGTGTGCCACCATAGCTCCGGGTTTTTAATGCACAAGCTCCTCCATTGAGAGTGTGGTCAACCTCATGGACAGCATATGCAGTAACTTTGCACTGACATTCACAGGATGCAAGCTGCCCTATGCAGCCTTGACTGGTCAGTGGCATGGATGATGGAGATGTTTTGAGGGGATGCCAGTTGTGTCCCAGCTGGTGCTCCTCTCTAGCCATCCAGAGCACAAGCCAAAGACTGAGGCAGTCACCGAGGAGGAGGATGAGGATGCCATCCCTCACAGGGCACCATCATTATCAACCTCCTTGACTTGTCTGAGGGAACATCTGTGCAGCAGCTTCTGAACGTGTCACCCCCAGCACCTCAAAGACAAGGACAACAACCACATTCATCTCAGCTGTGAATGGTTCTGATGCCTGGACCAGTCAGGTGACATCCTGCAGTATAATCCTACAAAGGGCTTATGCTTGGTGGTGATCTGTGTACTCTCCATAACAGACCCTCAAAAGAGGAAGGGACTCTGAAGAAGGTGAAGCCGCAATCAGAGACAAGTGAGTAGGCTTTCTCCACCTCATCCAAGATACCACGTAGAGGTGAATAAGAACGTCGGGCAGAGCACAAAGTGAGTCACAGGTTTGTCTCACCTCAAGTTACAGACCAAGTGGTGCTACAAAAACTACCCCCATACCTGTGCAAGGTATTGATCTTTCTTATTTTACTGAGTGCAGCATATATCTCCAAATAACTCCAGCAATTCACCACATTGTTTCCACAAACTTTGCCTTTCTAAGTCAAAGATACCTCATCTGCAACTTATTGAGTGGCCCTTTAAATATCTTGACATTGCATTAGTCTGTTCGGGTCACTGGTGTCACAATAGCATTCCTTCAAGGTATTCAGGTGCATGCAGGTGACACACCACTGGGAGCTACTGAATTTTGCACCCACAAATTTTTAAACGTCCTCTGACTTTTTTCCTCAGTGTAGCTCACAGCAGTGCCCAGAGATTAATCTGGAATCCCTGGAGACTCTAACTCAATCCTGGAGGGTTGGCAACAAAGCTGGAAACTTTATCTGGGTCTTAGGTGCTACTGCTGTTGATAAATTGCATGTGTGTTTTCCTAAGGAACTACAGTACCCAGAGTGCACCACACAATCCATGCCACATGACCACAAGACTGAAGCTGTGCTTCAATGTTAAGCTGCTGGGGTTAGGACCAGATCACTGAGAGTGACAACCTGTTCAAGGTTTAGACACTTGAGGGTAAGGAGTAATCTCCCTGCACTCTACCAGTAGCTTCAGCATGAACTATAAACCAGCTGTGGAAGCACCTCAATCCTTTTCCCACCATTGACCTCTCTCTCAGCCTTCTCCCATCCTTCACCTTCCCCTCCAACCTTTACCTCTGCCCAAAACTTCAACCTCAGTCTTTTAAACTTCCTGAAGGACTTTCAAAATGCAATCCTGATTGGTAGGGGGTGATGGGTTGGTGGTGATAGTAGCCAGCATTCTCGCTCCCAGCTTATATCTGGTAACTGCAGCTGAAATACGTATGCTTGTGGAGGTCAAGTGACAACAGCATTGGGATGACTGTAATGTATTTCACAGTTGAATAGCCTGTTAACCCAATGTCTAAGTCCAGCTAGGGGTAATAGACACTCCAATGAGGCGGGGGTGGGGGAGGAGAGAAACAATTGGAAAGTAAAACCAACAAGCGTATTTAGCCCATCTTTGTGTTGCTCAGATGATGTTCACAATTTCCGTATTACTGTTGATCTCCGATATTTCAGTCAAAGCTGCAGCAGTACTTGGAATCGTCTTCTTCCTCTTCTTGGTTGGAGTAGCTGTTTACCTCTGGAGGAAGAGATGTGCCTTTTGTCATTACGGAAGCTCGTACTTCACTTTGTCTGGGGACCTAATTTATCGTCGACTGATGGCAACAGTCACCACCAGGTTCCACTTCCGTGCTCCTCCAGCCAACCAGTAGCTCAAAGGTAAGTGAACCTAGAATGAAAGACTTAATATCAGGACTGCAGGTACTGCAATGTATCAGTGCTTTACTTTCACATGGGTTTCAAACCAATCAAAGGAAGGGGACAGACTCTTCTCCCTCTGCCAGTGAAAGGGAGCTCAAATGAGGGTTGGTTTGAGGGAATCTTAACCCAGTGCTTTTTGGCTATGAATCCCAATACAAAGAGGCTGATAGGTCTGTACTCATTGACAATAACTAGTCAGTGTTACAGTGTTACCAGAAGACATGGAATGCAAAAATATAATGGAGTGGGAGGAGCCTCTCAGCTTCAACTGAAATTTGAAAAGGAGAGAAGTTACTGCTTGTATAGCAGCTTATGGTGTCCTCAGTACATCCAAGAACCATTGAATTACTTTTAAGTGTGATGACTGCTGTAAGCAAATGCAGCAAGGTTCCATGAACAGCAAATGAATGGGTAATCAGAGAATCTGTTTTCAGGGGTTTTAGTCGAGGCAGGAATGTTGATTAGAACAGAAGCACCTTGTGCTTCCTCATACAGTGTCATGAGAGCCTTAACATCCAGCTAAAGATACGGATGGAGCTTCAGTTTATCTGAAATAAAAACAGAAAATGCTAGAAAATACTCAGCAGGTTAGTCAGCATCTATGAAGAGAGAGTGTTAACATTTCAGGTCTGTGACCTTTAATCAGAACTGGGACATGTTAGAAATGTAATATAATTTGAGCATGGGGTAGGTGAGACAACCACAAGAGGAAGGTGGGACAACCACAAGAGGAAAGTCTGTGATAGGGTGAAAGATGGGAGATGTTGACAAAAGAGTTAAACCTCCAGGGCCAAAGGGAATAGAGATGGAGCAAGAAAATAAAGAAACAAAACATGTGCCTAGAGTAGAGGTGCTGCTTACTGAAAGAAAAAAGCAAAGCAAAAGAAACAAAATGGGGGACAGAGCTTTTGTGTGAAATTCTTGAACTTAATGTTGAGTCCAGGAGGCTGTAAAGTGTACAGTAAAGTGTAAAATAATTGAAAGATGAGGTGCTGTTCATCTGGCTCTGTTAAGTTTCTCAGCTGCCAGTAACCATCTGGTACTTCAATCAGTCACCAGTTCCAGCACCTTCCCATTCGTGTGTGTTGGCAGGCTACTCCTTGACCTTTATATAGCACCTTTCACAACCAGCAGGACATCCCGAAGAGCTTTAGAGTCAATGAAGAACTTTATAGCACTATTGTAATGTAGAAAGCAAAGCAGCCAATTTTTGCATTGCAAGTTCCCAAAAACAGTATTAACATAATGGATGGATAATTTGTTTTAGTGCTGTTGGCTGAGGGACAAATATTAGCCAGGAGTTGGGACGCTGGGGAGATCTTGCTGCTTATCTTCAAATCATGTTCTGGGATTCTCTACGTAAACCTAAGAAGGCAGACAGAGTTTATGTTTCACGTCTCGAAACAACAGTGCAGTGCTCCCTCAATGTTGTAGGGTGGCTGAGTTGTACTATTAGTGATAGAGTTGATCTGCAGACACTTCTTGGGTGGAAACATTAAGTTTATTTACAATATACTCAGCAGCAATTGCACATGTGCTTTCAACTCCATTTCTACACTGACTGCTGAGGTAACCCACGGTACTCTCCTATTGGTTACTAAGATCATGTGATCTTCCTTAACAAGCATTATTCTTAAAGATACATCATAACTAAATAAAACCATAATTACTACACTTAGTATGGTACTGAAATGTTTGCCTAGATTGTGTTTTCAAGTCTCTGATGTAGACAATCTCTGACTCAGCTAAAAACTTCTAAAGCCCTGGCTGGAGATTCTATCAATAGGGGTAATAGGCTGCAAAGTTTGATGCTGTAGTAGATTTTGGAGCACTAAGGGAAGCAAGGATATGGGGATAGGGCAGGAAAGTGGAGTTGATGTAGAAGTTCCACCACGATCTTACTGAATGATGGAGTAGGATTGAGGAGCTGCACGACCTATTACTGTTCCTGATTCATGTCTTGAGCGTGTTACCATTGACCAAGGCTGAAACTTCTACATAGACCAGCAAAAGAACCTGAGACTGTCATAAGGCTCAGTCCCTGCTACACATTTAAGCGCTAAGCATTCAGTTTTTGAGAAGTTCCACATGTCTACAGTTTCAACTTTTCTAGCAGCCAATAAAACATTCTCTACAAACAGGTCTCGGTCACCCATAAACATATGTCAGTCTATTCTCCCAGCAACTTCACGGTCTGAATAATATTGTTAGTGTCACAGTCTGATGTTACAAAACCCCTTGCTTTCCAGAACTGAAAGTATTCCGACCATCATTCCACCAAAGTTTCAAGCACGAGTGCAGTTTTGACTGGTGAACAACAAATATATTGGAGCTGATAATCCAACCAACACTAACCTGGATCTACACCGTTCATTGTTTGAGTTTATGGGTAGGAACCTGGAATATTTAAACACAGATTTCCATTCGTTAAAAAAAAAAATGCCTCTTCATTTTCAGCCTGTATGCTATCTTGTTAAGTTCCTATGTTTGAATTTCAATGAGTGACAGATGAGTGACCTTGAATAGGAAAAGCTTGATATAATCTCATTTCTCATTCCCGGTTCTGTGCTGAATTAGCTGATGGGCAGTCTGGGCAACATGAGGGGTGGTCCAATTGCCAGTGGTGCCCTGCGGACAGGGCACATCACAGCTCAGGCTAGTCTTCACCCTGGCAGGGGTTTTCTAGATAAAAGCTGGGAAGTGGAGAGTGTAGAACTCCTTTCTCCCCTTTCAGGCTTCTAAAACTCATGTTTGGTGTCCCTGACACATGTCTTCCTTTCTTAGTTTTGAATCTTAGCACCGGCCCTTCACCTAATGTTCTTGATTTAAAACACTGAATCTTCCTTAATACAAGCAGACTGAGGCCAATTATCTGACTCATGCAAATGGTCCAGCTAAAATTATCCAACTCAACACAGATCAGGGATCAAAGCTTGAGTTTCAGGAAAAGCAACCTGCATTTATACAGCACCTTTAACATAGTAAAACATTCTGAGGCATTTTTTCAGAGCAATAACAGGACAAGTGGCCAAATCTTAGTTAAGGAGGTAGGTTTTCAGAGCCATCTTAAAGGAGAAGAGAGATCTAGAGGCAGAAAGCTTTAGGGAGAGAATTCCAGCGATTCGGGACCAGATATTCAATGACACAGCTACCAATTGTGCAGGAGAGGAAATCAGGGATGTGTAAAGGACCTGAACTGGAGGAATGCAGAGATTTCAAAGGGCTGTGGGGCTAGAAGAGGTTATACAGATAGGAAACAGTGAGGCCATGGCTGAGAATTTTAAATTTGAGGAGTTGCTAGACTGGGAGGCAATGTAGGTCAGAGAGTACAGGGGTGATGGGTAAATTAAACTGTTCTGAGTTGGGTACGGGCAGCAGTTTTAAATGAGAAGTTCACAGAGGATGGAAGATGGGAGGCTGGTCAGGAAAGCATTGGAATAGTTGAATCCACAGGTAACAAAAACATGGATGAGGGTTTTCATAACAGATGGATTGAGTCGGGGACAGAGATGAGTGACATGGGTATCATCAGCTTACAGGTAGAATCAATAATTCCTGGTTGATAAGTTTCAGTCCTACACTAAGTGACATATCTTAAGCATTGCATGATTGATTTATTGGGCAGAATGAGCTTGATGGTATGAACAGCCTTTTCTCAGACCACTGCTTTTCATACTACCCTCTGCCACTGACAATAATTTGATCCTTGCCTTTCTCTTCATCTCCAATAACAGGAGTATGTGTCTGGAGAGCCTTTAATCCAAATTTAAACAAGCCTCCAGAGGATTACAGTGAGACAAATCATCCGGAAAGAAACATCGGAAAGCTCGGGCTCATGGAACAGTATGAACAGGAAACAGAATGGGTTTCTGCTCACATTAATCAAAGTAAGAAATCTGTTATCACAATCAGAGACTTCAATCCTCTTTGTGAAAATCCCCCTTCTATTTGATATTCAGTCAAGAATCAAACACTAAACTCACATGGAATGAAAGACTTGTTTCCAGGTGGGTGATGAAAAGGCAAAAGTTAGATTGTCAGTTCCAGAGACACAGAAAGACAGGCCCAAAGATACAGGCAAGCAGACTGACAGAAAGACAGACAATTGGAATGACCCAGAGATACAGCCAGGTGGACCGATCCTGAGAAGAGAGGTGGACAGACCCAGAGATGCAAACGGGTAGACAAACCTAGAGGCACAAACAGTCTGTATGATCCAGAGATACAGGGAGATGGATTAACCCAGAGACACAGGCAGACCAGCCAACCCAGGTATACAGGGATAGGACTGACCTAGAAATGCAGATAGATAGACTGATCCAGAGATACAGACAGAAATGAGGAACAGGCCATCACAGTAGCTCCTCAAGCCTGTTCCCCCATTAAATGAGACCATGGCTGACCTGTGACCTAATTGCATCTACTCATCTTTGCCCCAAATTCCTTCATACCTTAGGTTAACAAAAATCTATCAATCCCAGATTAAAAATTAACAATTTATCTAGCATCAGCTGTCATTTGGAAAAGGGAATTCCAAACTTCTACAACTTCTATGTGTAGAAGTGTTTCATAATTTCATTCCCGTCTGGTTCTAATTTTTAGATTACCCCTCCTAGTCAGACTCCCAAACCAGGGGAAATAAGGTAACAGAGAGGAACTATTTGTTTACCTTAATGTCTTGAAAACTTTGATCTAATGACTCCTTAACCTTCTAAATTCCTGGTTTGCTACACAATACTGGTTTGTTTAAGCTTGCATCCACATTGCCTATAATGCTGCCTATCTTCATGTCATTCATATTATTTAACTCAGTAATAAATATAGTGATTAGTTGAAGCCCAACACAGATCCCTGCAGGACACCACTAGTCACATCTAATCAATTAGAGTACCTGCCAATTATCCCTTCTCCCTTTCTCCTGCCACTCAGCAAATTTCCTAAGCATGTCAATACTTTCCCTTCAACCCCATGCGTTTCAACTTTAGCTAACAGCCTGTGAGGAATAGATTCAGAGATACAGTTGGATTGTGTGACACAGGGTTCTTTTATGCCATTTCCTCCCTGCTGCTGGCCTTAGTGCAGTAAAATTCTACAGGAAATGTTGAGCAGCTGCTACCTCACCCAATTGTTAGCCAGCTGTTGGGGCGAGTTGTTGTGGGATCATTCGTGAACGCAAGTGGCAAGCTGGTGAAAAACTGGAATGAGATGATTAACAAACTAAAGAAGTTTGTAAAGCAGTTGCATGCACTCAACAAGGGCTTGAAGCAGCTACTCGAGGGCCAGGATACCTATGGTGCTGAAGGATTTTGCCTGTTCCTACAACCTCTCAAACCTCTGGCACAAAATCCTGTACAGCAGCTTTCTGATCATGTCTGCTGACTGTTTTATTCTTCTGGTGGTGATTTATACATAAATACAGTGCTTTCTACTGCTGTAGTGCAAATAACATTTCCTAATATACAACTTAGCAACTGTAGTCTGTAACAATGTACCTGTTATACACTGTGCAGAATTGATGTTGTGGTCTGTAACACTGTACCTGTTATACAATTTCCAGAACTAGTGATATTGCAGTCTATAATACTGTACATGATATACACTGTGCAAAATTGATATTGTATTTTGTAATACCGTATCTGTTATACACTGTGCAGCATTGGTGATACTGTAGTTTGTAACACTGTGCCTGTTATACACTTTGCAGAATTGGTGATACTGTAGTCTGTAACACTTTGTTATACAATTTACAGAACTGGTGATATTGCAGTCTATAACACTGTACATGTTATACACTGTGCAGCATTGGTGATAGTGTTATAGTGTTTTAAAAGTGTAGAATTGGTGATGTTGTAGCCTGTAACACAGTATGCGTGGTGTTTAGCAGTAGGAGAATATTGCAACCATAAATCACATTAAATAAAGCCTAGTTTATCAAAACAAATCAACCATGTTTATCTTGAATTTCTCCTGACTCTTAATCGCTTGGAGGAAGCTCAAGGAAAGGCCTCACAGAGCACCCAGATCCCTCCTACAGACCTGGATAATTATCCAACACAAATTCTACCCCAAGCAATCAGTTATGGAAACATAAAGGACAATTGGAGCTGCTCGAATGAAGGCTCCCAATTTCAGTTTGAATAACCTGATTGATCCTGAGTTAGGGGCACATAACAGCTGCAGAAATGATTGAAAATGGGAAAATCTGAAATAGCAGCATGTCTTAGTGAGGCAGTCCAATCTGGCAGTCCCGAGCTGCTCAAGTAGTAAGGTACTGAACCACACAGCTCACCTTTGGTTTCAAGTCAGATATGTTGAGTTCACTAATCTGTGCTAGGGCAGTGGTAGGGTTTTGCAATTTTCCTCAGTGGACCTTAGCATGGAATGGGAAAAG
This sequence comes from Cetorhinus maximus, assembly GCF_964194155.1. Taxonomy (NCBI): domain Eukaryota; kingdom Metazoa; phylum Chordata; class Chondrichthyes; order Lamniformes; family Cetorhinidae; genus Cetorhinus; species Cetorhinus maximus. The sequence goes on along the minus strand of NC_135905.1, from coordinate 8,496,006 downwards.
ACAAGGAGAGGATTTTCCGACCCCACCGTGGCGGGACCTGTTGCGGCAGGACTCGCTGTGGGGAATGCAGTGTGCCAGCCAAAAGTCCACTGACTTTTACGGGACCAGAAGATCCCGGTGGTGTGCGGGGCCAGAAAATCCTGGCCAGGGTTCCTGCTCCTGATCCTTATTCAGTGACTGCTCCCTGGAAAATCCACAGCACAGATAACAGGGTCAAGCCCTGTTACACCCCAATGGTAAAACAGTCTGGCAATGTGTACAGTCTGGGCATGTACACAAGCAATTGGCATTTTGCCGAAGCACTGGGGAGGAAGACATCACCCATGGAACTGTACCCCAGCAAGTGTTAGCATCTTTGTCATTGGGAGGGAGCAATACATCAGTGCAGCAAAGCAGCCCACCCAGAATGGTGGTACATGCATTCTCAGCAGTTATACATGCCCAACATCAATCATTAGGCTGATGGGGGGTAGCTAAAGTAGACCACAAACCTCTTCATGGAATGAGGGAAAACCATTGGAAAGGTTAGTTTGCAAGATCGTGAATGACATTAAGATAAATAATGATAGATTACTTTCATTGGTTGGCAAATTTGCAGTAAGAGAGCACAAATTTAGATAATCACAAAGTGCAGGGCAGTGGAATTAAACTAGGTGGTTCACGTGGAAAGAAATACCGAGGCAGACTTGAGGGGCCGATGGTCTGTCTTTGTGCTGAAACGTTCTACGGTGGATGCTTAGCAGCCATATTTCAACTGCAGTTAATATACCACGAGGTCAAAAAAGATAGGAAGTCCAACCACTACAAACAGGTCAAGGAAGATAGGAAGTCCAACCATTACAACAATCATATGGAAAGAAAACATTGATATTTGCAGGTCCTCCCTTGCTCATGTTTCATTAGAAGGCCTTCGTATACACACATTCCTGTCAACTGCAGTATAAGTATTAACAAAATTAGTGAAAAGCAGCAATTATCAGCCTCGCAATCAATGTTCTCTCTAAGCTGTGCCGGTGTGTGACCATGCAGCAATCCAAATGTATCGTGCACTGAAACAGGCCCTGTACAATGAAGAAAAATTGGAGGGAACATTGCTCTCAATGTACAACTTTGTATAACCTCACTCTACTGGTTCCATTAGTGGTATAGCTTGTGATGACGAAGTCCTAGTCAAATGAGAGGGTTTTATATTCAAACAGAGGCATGATGTAGTCCAACGCTACAGCTAGCAATAAGTACAACCACAGTAATATATGGTGTTGATTAATATCTGATATCATTGATAATTTAGATTGCAAGTGTAAATCTGTGATTGCTTGTATAAATCATAGTTACAATATCACCAAGTAATCAATTTAAAAAAATAATCTTTAACTGAGACAAACCCTGAAAAAACATGTCAGACCTGCTTTCTTTCTGATCTCCAAGGTTTCTCTCCTGTTTTCTATTTTGGAGCTGCCAGCAACATGTGAGAAACTAGAGTTCCTTTCCCATTTTGGAGTTGGCCTGTTTTGAATTGAACCCTTTTAATCCCACATTCAGGTGTACGTAGGGGATTTCCAACTCCAATTCCAAATCCAAATCCTCCCTTTGCATTTTTAACAGTTTTACCCTCTTCACATTCTCTCAAGTAGGAAGTTAAGTTCTTCTTATTGTCATCCAGCTACAGTAAATATGTCCATAAATGCTCATGGTCATTGGCCTCAGCCGAGGAACAATGCCCGACCAGACTTCCCCCCTCAACTTGATCACTGTAATTGCCCATAAGCCATAAGAGGATTATAGGAACAATGCTATGTCCCCTTCTGCTCTAATATCTAGCCATTTCTTTATCTGGTTAAAATATGGCCATCTATCGCTTTTATCAGTCTGAGTCTTGTACATATTACTTCAAAAATTTATTACTGATAAGTGTCATTCAAATCTTTTTGTCCACTTTCCTGTAACCTTATTTAGTTTCAAATTCATCTTATCCTCCTCTTCAAGATCTTTAACATAAGGACCAAGCTTCTGCCGACACTCATTATTGTGGACAATGGAGAGGGTGGAACTGTTTAAATGAGTATGTAATTGCTCCATATGTATATCCATGTTCACACTCTCCTGTTGAAGTCCAAGTAGGCTGCTCTGGCAACTGCATCCAGACCTCAGATGAAGTATGTCCTGTCGTCCAGGATGGTGTACCTCAAATTTTCATCAACATGACATGACAACTGTCCCACTGCCTTGATGAGTCCTTGTCAAACAGTATGGTTCATACTTTGATCATCCAGGCTGCCACTGAATGTGAAATTTTTGCCTGATTCTTAGGAGCTTTAATTTTTAACCATCTTCTTAAGCCCCTCTTCCCCTGTACTCTCCACTCTCACCTCTTGCAATGTGTTAGGAGCTCATGGACCTCTTTGTCACTAAGATCGAGACCATCTGATCAACTGCCTCTGCTTTATCGTTCCCTTTCACTAGCCCACTGGGCCAAACTTCATCTAAAGACCCTTCCTGCCCCAGCCCTGAACTCTCATTTTTCTCTGGTCTCCTATCTCCCCTCATGTCCTCTCCAAGTTCATCTTGCCCATGAATTCCACCTCATGCTCCCTCTACCCACTAAACTGCTCACCACCTAATCTCTCTTCCTGGTTCCCATACTGGTTGATATTGTTAGCTGTTCTCTCTCTTCAGATGCTGTCTCTTTCTCCTGAAAATCTGCCATCATTAGCCATCTCTTCAAAAACCAACCCTTGACCCTACCATCCTTGCAAACTTCTGCCCCCATCTTCAACTTTCCTTTCCAAAGTTCTTGAACGTGTTATTGCCTCCCAAATCCATGCCCATCTTTTCGAGAACTCCATGTTTGAATCCTTCCAATCAGGATTCCTCCCTGCCATAGAACAGAAACAGTTCAAATCAAAGTCACAAATGACGCCCTATGTAACTGTGGCAAAGAAAATCTTTCTCTCCTTCTCCTTCTCAACCTGTCTGCAGCCTTCAACACAGTTGACCATCCTCCAATGCCTCACCACTATTGTCCAGCTGATGGGACTGCTCTCACTTAGCTCTATTTTTATTTATCTAACTATATTCAGACTATCACTTGCAATGGTTTCTCTTCCTGCCCCCCAGCCATTACCTCTGGTGTCCCCCAAGGATTAATCCTTGCACCATCCCCTCATATTTCTCATTTATGGTGCTCCTTGGAGACATCATCTGAAAGAATAGCGTTAGTTTTTACATGTACACTGACGAAACCCAACTCCATCTCATCATTACCTCTCTGGACTTCTCCACTATTGCTAAATTATCAGGCTGCTTATCCAACACCCAGTGCTGGGTGAGCAGAAACTTCCTCCAATTAAATATATATTAGGAAGAATGAAGCTAATGGTTGCGGCCGCCGCTCCAAACTCAGTTCTCTAGCTACTGACCCCTGGAAACAATCTAAGACCAAACGAAACTATTTGCAAACTTGGTGTCATATCTGAACCTGAGATGAGCTTCCAATCTCAGATTTCCACCTCCATAAAATTGCCCAACTTCATCCCTGTCTCAGCTCATCTGCTGCTGAAACCCTCATCCATGCTTTTGATAAATCTAGACTTGACTATTGCAATGCAGTCCTAGCTGGTCTCCCATATTCTACCCTCCTTAAACTTGAGGTTATCCCAAAACTGTGTTGCCTGTGTCTTAACTCACAGTAAGTCCCATTCCCCCATCTCCCCTGTGCTTGCTGGCCTATATTGGCTCCCGGTCAAGCAATGTTTGGATTTTAAAAGCTTCAATCTTGTTTTCAAATTCTCCATGGTCTTGCCCCACCCTGTCTCTATAATCTCCTCCAGTCTCACAACCCTCCAAGATATTTATGCTCCTAATTCTGGTTTCTTCTGCATTCCCAGTTATAACTGCTCCACCATTGGCAGTCGTGCCTTCGGTTATCTAGGCCCCAAGCTCGGGAATTCCCTCTTCGTCTCTCTATTTTGCTTTCCTCCTTTAAGACACTCCTTAAACGATGCCTCTTTGACCAAGCTTTTGGTCATCTGACCTAAAATCTCCTTATGTGGCTCATGTCATACTTTGTTTTCTAATGCGCCTGTGAAGTGCCTTGTGATGTTTCCTTACATTAAAGGCGCTATATAAGTTGTTTGTTAACAGAGTGCAAAAGGTCTGGTACCTGCTGCTAAATTATATCCCTTGTGAACTTCCACTAAATGAATGCATCCTTCCTTCCCTGTTCTCACACATCCAATGCTGATTTTTCCCAGCCTAATATTCCATTCATATCTTCTAACTTACCCTGTATCCATTCCATTTGAACCTGATTCAGTATCGTCTGTCTTTAGAGGTCCCTTCTTTTCTTCTTTTGGCTTGTCTCATTTTACTTGGGGTCACCACAATGCTGGTTGATCACCCTGCTCCATCTCCTCCTGTCAATCACGCATTCCTCTTCCAATCCCGCTATGTTCAAGTCTCTTGTAACTACATCTTTCCATCTAGTCTTAGGCCTTCCTCTTCTCCTTCTTGGCAGTCCCATCTCCATCATTCATCTCATACATTTCCTCTCTGCCCGCAGATGACCATATCATTTCAATCTCTTCTTGGTTACTTTCTTCGATGCTCCCACAATCTTGATTGATCCCCTGAAATGCAAGTTCCTGATTTTATCCTTTCTCGTTACTCCGCACATCCACCTCAGCATCCGCACCTCATTAGTATCTAGTGGCTTTTTAAAAATTCATTCATGAATTGTGAGCATCATTGGTTAGGCCAGTATTTATTGCCCATGCCTAATTGCCTTTGAGAATGTGGTGGTGAGCTGCCTTCTTGAACTACTGCAGTTCATGAGGTATAGGTACACCTACAGTGGTGTTAGGGAGGGGGTTCCAGGATTTTGATCCAGCAACAATGAAGGAACAGCAATATATTTCTAAGTAGGATGGTGTGTGGCTTGGAGGGGGACTTCCAGGTGGTGGTGTTCCCATGTGTCTGCTGCCCTTGTCCTTCTAGATGGTAGTGGTCATGCGTTTGGAAGGTGCTGTCTAAGTAGCCTTGGTGAGTTCTTGCAGTGCATCTTGTAGATGGTACACACTGCTGCCACTGTGCGTCGGTGGTGGAGGGAGTGAATGTTTGTAGATGGGGTGCCAATCAAGCGAGCTGCTCTGTCCTGGATGGTGTCAAGATTCTTGAGTGTTGTTGGAACTGCACTCATCCAGGCAAGTGGAAAGAGACCCATCACACTCCTGGCCTGTGCCTTGTAGATGTGGACAAGTTCTGGGGAGTCAGGAGGTGAGTTACATGCAGTAGAATTCCTAGCCTCTGACCTGCTTTTGTAGCCACAGTGTTTATATGGCTAGTCCAGTTCAGTTTCTGGTCAATGGTAACCCCCAGGATGTTGATAGTGGGGGATTCAGCAATGGTAATGCCATTGAATGTCAAGGAGTGATGGTTAGATTCTCTCTTGTTGGAGATGGTCATTGCCTGGCACTTGTGTGGCGCAAATGTTACTTGCCATGATTTCATCCCCATTAAGACAGTAATCCCAGATGCAAAGACAGGACACTCTTGTGTCGACTATTATGCATTGAATTGAGTTTCTGCAGTGCTGCTGGAGATGGTGCTATGGAACTAGCAATGTCTGCTGGGGAATGCTGCGCCTCGAGCCACTTCTGGCAACGTGCAATCTTGAGAAGGGTGCTCACTCAAACATCCCCTGTGTGCATTGGAAGCAACTGATCCAGCCCGATCCTGATGTCACATGGTCTTACTAGCTGATGTGACGCCCATCTACTAAATTTGGATCACTCAGGTCCATTGAGCAAAGTCATGCATCACACCACAAAGAACAACCCCTCAACTGCTAGATGGACCCTGCACCAGCACTGTATAAGTTTTAGCTGAGGTGCTTTTGACTTAGTTTTGCTTAGGCTGAGTTTGTGGAAATAGTGTGCTGAGTATTTGGCATTTGGTGCTTACAGGCAGGCAGGGCACAGTAATACCTATTACAGCTTTGGGGGCTGTTTTTAGCTGTTAGGCTGCTGGAGAGCGGATTATGAGGCTTCATTTCCACTTGTTATGATGTGGCAAATGATGTGTGCCAGGTGGATCAAATCGACAAGGGAAACTTGATCACGGTCACAACTGTTTTGCAATTTGAATTTTATTTCAAGATACTTCTCCTGAATTCAGAAGTAATAAGGCTACCACGACTTCAGAGGTTTTTAGAAGACTAAATTAACATTTTATATCAAAAGAGAAGATTTCAAGCATATACAAAGGTCTACGAATCACTATTATAATAACTCCTACAACCCCTAATTAATCTGGCTCCCAGTTACACCTCCGTTAAGGCAACAGTAAAAAACAAATAGATTTAAACTGACCAGGCAAAGCAACACGATACCCTTTACGGTAGAATTCAAAGTGAGTTTTCTCAGCTTCAGTCTCTGGAGACAGCAACTTGATCCACAGAGGCTGGAGGCTTTTCACACTTGTGTTAAATCTTAGAATGCCTTCTCCTCTGACACATAGCCTCATCTCCTTTATACATGTTTCACCCTTTTTACTGCAAATTCCATTGTTCCGATATGTCTTTGGAACTTTACCTTTGTCATAATATAAATCTTTTCATGGTACTAATTTTATCAGTAACCTTTGGGAAAAATGAACACGCTGTTTGGCTCAGCTTCTTCTACCTAGGTGTAACATCTTACCATCTCTTTGAAATTCAAACTACTCTGGTTTATCTAAAAATGCAAATTTTCCTTACGCCTCATTCTAAAACCTCAACCATGTTTACGTATTTAGCATTTCAAACCTAGCTTCTTTTTGAAGACTCAAAGCCTGCACTCCAGCTGTCTCCAATGTAATTAAATCCCACACACAAGCACGCACACACACACACACAGAAATTATCCAAACCCCACTATTAACCCGCTTTTACAATAAATCACAACAATATTATGAAAATTATTATATTTTCATGACACACAGACAATTTTCCTTGACCAATATGGATCTACTTTTCCAAGTGGCTGCACACCCATCTGGACGTCCCCTTGGCCATGATCCAACAATAAAAACCACCAACAAAAACTTTTACATAACATGCTTATCCAAGAATACATTCAATTGTACAAATAAAAATGAACTTTCTGCCCTTATGCGTTCTCTTAGTGCCTATGAAGGTGCCCTTGCCTGACCTAGTGCTCCTACATAGTGCCATCTGAGTGGCTGCAATGTGGCTGGTTGAAGGCTGCTTAGTTTCACTGGATGGTCTTGTAGGTCGCCATTGAGCAGCTCTGGGCCTTGACGACCCAGCTTTGGATTGAAACATCTCAGCATGGTGGCAGCAGTTGGGGCTGGCTGCCATACAATATTGGGAGCACAACTACTGTCATCCTGAGAAAGAACAGGAGGCTTGCTTGCACAGTGCCATTACCACTCCCTTAGGGTGGCATCACTGCACTCCTAGCAATCTGTTGTGAGTCTGCATGCCTATTGAGCACTGAGATCTGAAGCACTGATGGCAGATATAGAGTCAAGCTAGGGGCCTTTCTCAATCCTGTGGTTAAGTAGCATTTACTCTCTGAAATATCAGGATCCACTCCCTGCATTACCAGCACAATGTGACTGCATTGATACGATGCAGTTGAGCAAGCTGCCAAGGCTTCTCCAGCAGCACCTCTAAAACCCATGACATCCACAACCTAGAAGGACAATGGTAGGAGGTTCATGGGAAAACCATCACTTCCAGGTGCCCTTCCAAGTCACACACAATCCCAATTTGCACTGTAGGAGTACCTTCTCCACAAGGACTGTGGTGTTTCAAGGCAACTGCCCACCGTCAGCTTCTGAAGGGCAACTAGGGATGAAAAATAAAGGCTGGCTTTGTCAGTGAATCCCACGTCCTGCGAATGAATAATAATAAAAGAAAAGGATAGAGTTAACACTTAAGGGAATGTTTATTGTCCCTCAGCACCCAGCGGGAGCAATCCCTGAAAAGAGCATGGATTGACGATAGGCCTATGGGCATTACGGACAATTCCCGACCCACACTTGCCTCCTCACATCATAATTACCCTCCACAACAACCCTACCTGACACACACACTGGTCCCACACTGCCCCCACACCTCACCTGGGGAGTTTGGAGATTGGTAAATTCACCTTTCAGTTCCTAACAAGCTCAGAGGTTAACGATCAGGGCAGAAATTCAACAAATAGAATTCCTGTTTCATTGCGATGCTGTTTTCATCCAGATGGAACTGGCTCTGCAATGTCAGTACGTAATAGTCACAAGGGTCTGCAAACAACGAACAGCACAAATCCGCCATCACCATTCCATATGTCACCTTATCAGATGGGCCTGCAACACACAAACCCAGCACTTTAGTGACTGATCTCTCAAATAGGTTCATCCAGATACTTTCCATTTTAATACTGATTTCCATTGTGGAACAGAACAATGAACTAACCATGTATCGCAGCTGCTCTGCTGACCAAACTCTAGGGAAACAGAGGAGGGAAGACAGTGGCATAGTGGTAATGTCACTGGAATAGTAATCCAGAGGTCTCTGGGGGACATGGGTTTGAATCATGGCATCATCACCATGGCAGCTGGTGGAGTTTAAAGTCAATAAATAAATCTGGAATTGAAAACCAGTTTCAGTAATGGTGACCATGAATTGATTGCTGTAAAAACCGCACACGATTTGCTAATGTCCTTTAGGGAAGGAAATCTGTTGTCCTTACCTGGTCTAGCCTATATGTGACTCCAGACCCACAGAAATGTGATTGACTCCAAAATGGCCAAGCATGCCATTGAGTTCAAGGGCAATTAGGGATGGGTAATAAACGCTGGCCTTGCCAGCGATGCCCACATCCCATGAAATAATAAAGAAAAAAAATCTCAGCTATAATGCCACTGATGAACACAGGTTAATGAATCAAAATGATTATTTGATCTTTCCAAACGGTGTATGATATTGGAAAAACAAATAAAGAAACAAATTGGGTTTGGATTAGAATGTCACTGTTGATTTCCTATTTCCAAGCAGCCTTAGTGTTGTACCCGGTCCTAATATGAGCTTCCGATCACATATTCATGTTAGCAATAAAGCTACCTACTTCCAGCTCTGTAGCGTCGCCCTACTGCTCTGCCTCATTTCAATTGCTGAGAAATCCCTTATCCATGCCTTGGTTACCTCCAGACTTGACTAGGCCAAAATACTTCTGGCTGGTCTCCCACATTCCACTCTCTGTAAACTTGGTGTCATTCAAACCTCTGCAGACTGTATGCTAACTTGCATCATATCCAATTCACCAATCGCCCCTCTGCTCAATGACCTATACTGGCTCCCACTTGAGCAACTCTTTGATTTTAAAATTCTCACCCTTGTTTTCAAATCACTCCAATGTCTCATCCCTCCCTATCTATACCCTCTGAGATACCTACGTGTGCTAATTCTGACTTTCTAAGTGTCCCTGATTTTAATCTTGTGCTGGCAGGCTGTGACTAGTGCAGTACCATAAGGATCAGTACTTGGGCCCCAGCTGTTCACAATATATATCAACAATTTGGATGTGGGGACCAAATGTAATATTTACAAGTTCGCGTATGACACAAAGCTAGGTGGGAGTACGTGATGTGAGGAAGATGCAAAGCGGCTTCAAGGAGATTTGGACTGACTTTGTGAGTAGGCGAGAACATGGCAGATGGAATATAATGTGGGAAAATGTGTGGTTATCCACATTGGTAGGAGGAACAGATGTGCAGAGTATTTCTTAAATGGTGAGAGATTAGAAAGTGTAGATGCACAAAGGGACCTGACTGTCCTTGTCAGTAAGTTACTTAAAGCTAACATGCAAGTGCAGCAAGTAATTATGAAGGCTAATGGTAATGAAGCCTTTATTGCTAGAGGATTGGAGTACAGGAGTAGCGAAGTCTTGCTTCAGTTATGTAGAACCTTGGTTAGACTGCACCTGGAGTTGTGTGCGCAGTTTTGGTCCCCTTACCTTAGGAAGGATATTATTGCCATAAAGGGAGTGTAGCAAAGTTTCACCAAACTTGTTCCCGGGATGGCGGGACTGTCCTATGAAGAGAGATTGGGGAAACTGGGCCTGTATTCTCTAGAGTTTTGAAGAATGAGAGGTGATCTTATTGAAACCTACAAAATACTTAAGGGGATAGACAGGGTAGAACTGGCTATTTCCCCTGGTTGTGGAGTCTAGGGCCAGGGGACACAATTTCAAAATCAGGGAGAAGCCACCTAGGACCAAGATGAGGAGAATTTTTTTTACTCAGAGGGTTTTGAATCTTTGGAATTCTCTACCCCAGAGGGCTGTGGAAGCTCAATCATTGAGTATATTTAAAGAAGGGATCGACAGATTTCTAAATACCAATGACATAAAAGGATAGTGTGGGAAAAACGCATTGAAGTGGATGATCAGCCATGATTGTATTGAATGGCGGAGCAGGCTTGATGGGCTGAATGGCCTACTCCTGCTCCTATGTTCTTAATCGCTCCAGCATCGGTGGCCGTGCCTTCAGTTGCCTGGGCTCCAAGCTCTGGGACTCCTTAAATATCTCTGCCTCTCTACCTCAATTTCCTCCTTTAATGTGCTCCATAAAACTTACTTCTCCGACTAGGCTACTCTTATCACGTTAAGTGGCTCAGTGTCACTTTTTAAAAAAAGCTCCTGTGATGCGTCTTGGGACATTTTATTATGCTCAAGGCATTATATAAATACAAGTTGTTATTGTTAACTTGTATCAAGTCTTGTTCACCCCTTGCCCCTGTGCTTGCCGACTACATTGGCTCCCGGTTAAGTAATGTTTCAATTTTAAAATTTGCGTCCTTATTGCTTTCAAATTCCTCCACGGCTTCACCCCTCCCTACCCTCACTAGCTCTGTAACATCTGCCAGTTCTACAACCCTCCTAGATATTTGCCCTTGTCCAATTCTTGCCTCTTGGGCATCCCTGATTTTAATTGCTCCAGCACTGGTGGCCGTGCCTTCAGCTACTAAGTCCCTAAGCTCTGGAATTCCCTCTCTAAAAATTTCTTCCTCTCTACCTTCCTTTCCTCCTATTATCTGATTATCCTGGTAATATCCTTTACTTAATATGTGAGCTGGGGTCAGTTACCTATGAGTTTGCTTAGCCAGGTGGGAGGAATATTGAGAAATATCTTCTCCATGAGTTTGGATGAGATAAGAACGTCAATCCGGGAATCTTGGTCTGTTATTGAAAGCACTGCGGGTCTGGAAAACATAAAGAAAACAATGTCAAGCTGACAGTCCAAACCAACTCATAGCTTGCTCCTAACTGATTGGGAATGTGCAGGGATCTCCCAACATTTCTTCTGGCTAGGTACACTACTGACATACTTATGTTGGATCGTACTGATTGTTATGAATGCATGGTGTTATTAGATGATTATGTTTTGGACCGTCTCTTTAATTTAAGGTAAAATGGTGTATTGAAGAGAGTCCTGTGACCTGCCATTGGTTTGGCCCAACAACAAGCCAGTATGGCTTGGTCACCATGGGGACTGGAGGCCTAGGTTAGATGTTACTGAAATGCATGTGCTATATTTTAACATCTGAAAGCAAAGGCAGAAGCAGATGTTCTTGTTATTGTAGACTTTGTGTCTCAGAGACTTTGAACAGAGACAGAGAGAGAGGGAGAGACAGACGGACAGACAGACAGGCAGAGAGAGAGAGAGAAAAAGATTAGAGAGAAAGATGCAGTTGCTGTGGTCTTCACAGGAAAAAGGCTGTTAGTAATCAAGCAGAATGCTGGGGAAAGCTTGTCCACTGGTCAAAGAGAAGGAGCCTGCAGCATTTTAAGGACTCTGGAAGATTTGCTCTGGCGAGGCTAGGAAGAGAAATCAAAGGAGGAGGTCTTACTGCTGAAAGTGGTTTGGGAATTCTTAGGGGGAGAGGGCCTTCAACAGTCGCTGGATGCTACGACTCGGCAAAACAGGGAGATGTGAACCTTTGGAGCTGGGAACGACTTTAGACTGTTTCCTGAAAAGATTGCAATTCTGTGGAAAGCGTTGACCAACCCTTAACCAATCAGGGTCAAGCTACCTGGCTTAAATTTTAAACAATGTTTGGCAGTTAACTGTCAGTCACCATCACTGGTGTATTCTCCACGGCAACACCACTTGCCAACCAATCAGCACTCTCTTCACATACAGTATAAATTGTTGTTCTCCCCTTATATTGGTATTCTTGCGAAGTGTCCTGATGAGCACAAGATGAAAAGCTTAGCCATCTCTCTTTTTTCAGCAATACTCAAGTTCTGTACTACGAAATGACTATTTAACATTTAGTCCAGGGGTGGGAATCCCATGGCCCGTGGGCCGGATTTGGCCCGTTGCTCAATTTCATCCAGCCCACAGCAAGATTTCTAAAAATACAAACCTATGTCAGTAGCGCCTTCAAAATAGTATTTATCATCATCATTAAGAGTTTGCTTTGGATAAAAGCATCAGCTAAATTACTATAATAATATTTAACAATATAATGTTCAAATTCAAGTGTCACATTAAAACAATGGGTGAGTAGAATGTTTCTGTATTCTCTCTAAAGAGAATAAACTAAAGTAAGTTGATTTCTGTGCGCGTGTGGCCTGCGAGTGATTTTGTCTATGTGTGAATGGCCTGTGATAAGAAAACTGTTCCCCACCCCGGTATAGTGGATGTTGCTATTAGTTTGTTTGGTACAGTGCAAGTCTTAAAACTTGTCATGCAATACCTTTAAGTTGCTCACTGGGAATTCAAATATTTTATTAAAAGTTATCGGTCTCCACAGGATTGTAACAAATTGGGGGATCTTGCAGGATTCAAATCCAGAGGCTGGCAATGAGTACACTGGAATATGCCAGAGTTTAAATGAACAAGATTTCACAGTTACTTTTTCTGCAATCAGTGAAAGGTTGACATGGCTGCTTCTACTGCTGAAGTATTTCTCAAAAAGTTAGGACCAGTCTGAGTACCCTGCAACAATTAATAAAAGGTTAATTTGACAGCAGTAGGAGAGAAATTGAAAATAGATTGAGAAGTAAGAACTAAAAAGGCAGAAATTGTTGAGGTGTTGACTCAACACCTGAACCTTTAATTAGCACACAGGTTGACTCAGCTGGAATTCAATTGCAAATGCAACAACTGGAATTTGAGTCAGAAAGGCAGAAGCCTCATGAAGAGACAGAAAAGAAAAAAACTTGAATTCAAAAGAGAGGAAAAAGAAAGAAAGGGAAATACGAAAGTTTGAACTTGAGTTTCAAAGAGAAAGAGAGAAAAAGAAAACCTTAACTCCCAGAGGCCTGGATAGCGAAAAGCTTCAATTGCACAAACAGCGGATAGCAGGAAAACTTGACAATGATTCAAATTTAATTCCTGGTTTAGATTTGACAAGAAATATTCGTCTAGTGCCAAAATTCAGTGCGAAGGAGTTGAAATGTATTTTGCATTGCTTGATAAAACTGCTACAAAGTTACAAGGGGGCAGGAAAGTTGGATAGTTTTATTGCAAAGGACGTTCATGGGGAAAAGTGTAAGGATTGTATTTGTTGCTTTCGGATATATGGTCTAGTGATTATGATACAGTGAAGAATGCTGTTCTCAATGTGTATGAGTTAGTTCTGGAAGCTTACTGACAGAAGTTTAAAAATCTAACGAAGAAACAGAATCAGACTTATGTGGAATTTGCTAGGGAAAAGGGAATGGTACTTGATAGGTGTTATAGAACTACGAAGATTGATTTAGAATTTTGAAAACCTTAGAGAAGTATTGCTGATTGAAGAATTTAAAAATAGTATCCCTTTTGGAATAAGGCCTCACCTAGAAGACCAAAAGGTTTCTAAGAGCAGTACAATAATGGCTGATGACTGCAAATTGTTGTATGATGTTGTATGTGCCTGCATGCCATTGTAACGTGAAGGTGCTCGGCAGGTCAGGACATGCAGAACATCTGTATTTAGTTCACTAGCATGACCCCAAGCTTCCAGTTGCCTGTCATTTAAATTCTCCACCCCACACTGGTCTCTCTCTCTCTCTTCCCTCGGTTTCCTGTACTTCCTAAGAAGCTCAGCGTAGGAACAGAACCTCATCTTTCGGTTAGGCACTTTATGGCCTTTTGGGCTGAACATCAAGTTTGACAATTTCAGATCATAACCTCTGCCCCCATTGTTTTGGATGGCAGCTGTTAGTAATAATTCTGTCTTTCCCATTTACAGCTCCTCTAGACCCATTTTTGGAGTTGACAGATAGCACCATAATATAACATAACACTCAGCTGTGATAATATAACATGGTGAGTAGCAGCGGTATATTCACAACACAAATTATCTCACAAACGTGAGTAGCAACAGACCATTATTTGCAAACCCACACAGAAACTGGAGAGATAAGAGATTTGATTGAACAGAATACTGGTTACAGTGAGGAAGATAACAGCAATGAAAAGAGAGATACTCCTCAGGGTAGTAAAAAAGATAGTATGGAGGATAAGTATGATTCAAGGGGCCTAACAGTTTATGTTTGTCATAAAAGATCAGGTCAGAGGCTAAGAATCCTGCGACGAGTAACTCATCTCTTGACTCCCCAAAACCTGTCCACCATCTACAAGGCACAAGCCAGGAGTGTGATGGAATACTCTCCACTTGCCTGGATGAGTGCAGCTCCAGCAACACTCAAGAAGCTTGATACCATCCAGGACAAAGCAGCCCACTTAATTGGCACCACATCCATAAACATTCGCTCCCTCCACCACCAACACACAATGGCAAGTGTGTACCATCTACAAGACACAGTGCAAGAACTCACCAACGCTCCTTAGACAGCACCTTCTAAACCTACAACTGCCACCATCTAGAAGGACAAGGGCAGCAGACACATGGGAACACCACCACCTGAAAGTTCCCCTCCAAGCCACGCACCATCCTGACTTGGAACCATATTGCCATTCCTTCACTATCGCTGGGTCAAAATCCTGGAACTCCCTTCCTAACAGCACTATGGGTGTACCTACACCACATAGGCTGCAGCGGTTCAAGAAGGCGGCTTGTCACCACCTTCTCAAGTGCAATTAGGGATGAGCATTAAATGCTGGCCTAGCGAGCAACACGTACATCCCATGAATGAAATAAAAGAGAGGACATCTAAAGGCAGATTGTTGGAAATTAAAAGCATATGTGGGCATGCATCGCGTGACTGCAGAAAATGTTGTATCAGTAGGTGGCGCTTGTAATAAACTGATAGCTTTGAATGTATTTAGGTGATGGAAAACTCTTTCTTACAGTATGGAACAGGTCAAGGAGGTTCAGATTTAGTCCCCATCCTGTGTTCAGCCAGCACAATAGCTGAGGCATGACCATTGTAGTATCCCTTAATAAAGAATAGGGGAAATATCAGCCAGGTTGTTTACCTCAGAATGCTATCCAGTGACTTCTGCTGCAATGTGTACATTGAGGAGACAATTGAGCTTGGGGAATGTCCACACCGAGTAGCCAGGTGACCTTCATTGTCTAAACTCAAACATCAAAAAATGGCTATTTGGTGGAAGGCTGCTGAAAACAATGCAAATGTATCTGAGCATTGTTCATCAGCCTCACAGAAATAGGAAAAGGCCATTCAAGCCCTCAAGCCAGATCCACTATTCAATCAGATCATGGCTGATCTGTATCTTCACTCCAACTAAACACCTTGGTTCAGTAAATCTTATTGCCCTTGCCTAACAAAAATGTATCAATCTCAGCTTTTAAAGTTTCAATTGTCCAGGCTTTTACAGCTTTTTTAGGGAGAGAATTCCAGATTTGCTCTATTTGTGTGAAGAAGTGATTCCTGACCACCCTTAAATGGCCTAGCTATGATCGTACGGTTATTCCCTCTTTGTTCTGAACTCTGCCATCACGGGAAATAGTTTTTATCTACCCTAACAAAGCTCCTAATCATCTTAATTAGATCACCCCTCAATATCAAGGTCATCATGAAAGTTAGGCACTTGAGGACAACTAACATCCCTGTGACACATTGGGTAAATTGATCAGTATTTTGCTCCCAGTGTGGAGAGGAGCATAGGTCAGAGAATCAGCACTAAGTATTGTAGTTAAATCTCTCGTGCATGCCCTTTTGATTGTAATTCCTTGGAGGACGGCAATCTGTGTTTCCCCTATACCACAGGAACACATCAATACTTTCAGAACAGGACAAGTAGGATAAAGGCAGAAGTAAAAGATTAGATGCAGAGTAGAGTTTTCTCAATTCTGTTATATTTAATACTCCTAAGACATGCTGAGCACTTGTTAGATACAGAATAACTAATCCCTCACAATGAGTTGCTTTTCCAAAAGTTGGAACAGAAACATCTACAAAGCAAAACTTCTTTTTGCAAAAGATGAAGAACTTATTCATCCATCTTTATGTAATTTTCCTGTGCCAGGAACATAAGGTCACCCATGTGCTCAGCGACAAAAAATGATTCCTGGTCCAACAATGCCTCAATTTTAAAATCTCTTTTTAAAATTTCTCCATGGCTGCGCTTCTATCTCTGTAAACTCGCCTAGCCCTGCAACTCCCCAAGATCTCTGTGCTCCTCCCATTCTGGCCTCTTGCACATCCCCGATTTTAATCATTCCACTACTGACAGCCGTGCTTTCAGTTGCCTGGGTCCTAAGCACTGGAATTCCATCCCTAAATCTCTCCTCTTCACCCCGTTTAAGATGCTCCTTAAAACCTACCTTTTTGATCAAGCTTGTGATCATCTGTCCTAATATCTCCTTATGTGGCTCTATGTTAAATTTGCTTGACAAAGGTCTTGTGAAGCGCCTTGGGGACTCATACGACATCAGAACTGTGAGGTAAGGAAAACTCCAACTGCTGCTCATTGCTGAAAGATCCTGCCTTTCCCTCTGTCAAGCCTAACACTTTGTCTAATCCTGAGTTATTTTTAAGAACAGTGCTGGGTGAGTAAACAGGGAGAATCTTCTCATCATTTCAATTAAAATCCCCTAGAAATCCAGCCTAGCTGGGCTCAGTTCAGGCAGCAGCTGGGGCCTCTAACAATTGGTTTCACTAATCCTGGATTAAGGAGGGTTTCCATTCCTGTTTGTTACCCAGCAATTCTTTCTAAACAGAAATGTAGAAACATAGAAGCATAGAAAATAGGAGCAGGAGTAGGCCATTCGGCCCTTCGAGCCTGCTCCGCCATTCATTATGATCATAGCTGATCATCCAATTCAATAGCCTGCTCCCACTTTCTCCCCATATCCTTTGATCCCTTTCGCCCCATGAGCTATATCTAACTCCTTCTTGAAAACATACAATGTTTTGGCTTCAACTACTTTCTGTGGTAGCGAATTCCAAAGGCTCACCACTCTCTGAAATTTCTCAGAAGAAGTTTCTCCTCATCTCAGTCCTAAATGGTCTACCCTGTATCCTCAGACTGTGACCCCTGGTTCTGGACTCCTCCACCATCGGGAACACCCTTCCTGCATCTACCCTGTATAGTCCTGTTAGAATTTTATAGATTTCTATGAGATCCCCCCCCTCATTCTTCTGAACTCCAGCAAATATAATCCTAACCGACTCAATCTCTCCTCAAATGTCAGTCCCGCCATCCCAGGAATCAGTCTAGTAAACCTTCGCTGCACTCCCTCTATAGCAAGAACATCCTTCTTCAGATAAGGAGACGAAAACTGCACACAATATTCCAGGTGTTGTCTCAACAAGGCCCTATATAATTGCAGCAAGACATCCCTGCTCCTGCACTCGAATCCTCTCGCTATGGATCAATGGATGTCGGACTAATGACATCCTATGCGATTGTGACAAAGGTAAATTATCCCTCCTTGTCCTTACAAATCTGTCTGCAACCTTGGAAATGGTTGAACATACCATTTGCCTCCAATGTTTCTTTACTGTCGGGCACTGTCGTCAACTTGCCTGATTCCATTTTTATTTATGTAATTGCAGTCAGAGTACTGAAATAGCTTGTCTTCCTGCTCCTGCACCATTAGTTCTGGTGCCCCAAGAATCCATCCTTAGTCCTCTTCTATTTCTCATCTACACTGCTGCCCTTCGACAACACCATCCGAAAAGCATTAACATTCACATGTACGCTTACAACACCCAGCTTTACCAGAACTTCACTCTCTTGACTCTTCCACTGTTGCTAAACCATCAGACTGCTTGTCTGACATTCGGCTCTGAATGAGCAGAAATTTCCTCCAACTAAACATCGGAAAGATTGATTGTCTGCAATCCATACTGCAAACTTCATTTCCTAGCTGCCAATCCATCCTTCTCCATGACAGCTGTCAAAGGCCATGTCCATACTCGCTCTAAGTCCCATTCACCCATCAACCCTGTGTTCGCTGACCTACACTGGCTCGCAGTCAAGCAACTTCTAAAATTTCATCCTTGTTTTCAAGTCCCTCCATGACCTCACCCTCCCTATCTCGGCAACCTTCTCCAGCACCATAATTCTCCGAGACAACTACATTTATCTAATTCTGGCCTATGGAGTATCCCCGATTTTAATTCTTCCACCATTAGTGGTCATGTCTTCATCTGCCTAAGCAGCTCTAAGCTCTAGAATTCCCTCCCTAAACGTCTCCACCTCTTTACTTCTGTTTTCTCCTTTAAACCGGTTAAAGTAATAAACCTTTTCTCCTTAAAATCTTTCTCTTTGACAAAGCTTTTGGCTGTCTGCCCTAATATTGCTTTAAGGGCTGGGTGTCAAATTTTGCAGTCCTGTGATATGCTTTGGGATGTTTTATTACATTAAGGGTGCTATATTAGTTGTTGTTATTATAGTGGAGTATCAGATTCAGCTGTAATGCCTTCCATGGTGAAATAGCCTATTGACATATTGACATAGACAGTCTACACTATGGGCTGAATTTTTCTGGAAAGGGTCAAGTCCAAAAGCCTACCTTGCTCTGGCAGGTGCAGCGACCTTGGTTGGGGGGGGGGGGGGGGGGGGGGGGGCAGCATTTTACCAGCTGCAACCAATTAACAGGCTGCCAGCAGAGCCGCCAGCCAATTGAGAATGAAAGTCCACCCCCATCCACCAGAACTGTAAGCCCAATCAGATGTGGCCAATTAATGAGGCTGTATCACAAAGGAGAGGATGCCAAGGCTCTCTTGAAGACTGGAGAGTTTCCTTGGAGAAGCCGGGACCAGGCAGGCAGACCCCAGCGATTGGGAGGCGAAGGGTTGTTTAGGCAATGGTGTCTTGGGTGCAGGGGTGTGGGTGGCCATTGCTGAGTAATGAAGCAACACAATTAGAGGAAGAACTTGCATATATAGAAAGCACCTTTTCTAATTTCAGGACATCCCAATGAGCTTCATGGTCAATGAAATATTTCATTGAAGTGTAGTCACTGTTACAATGTGGGGAAATGCAGCAGCCAAATTATGCACCACAAGATCAAGTGAACAAGAATGAGATAAAGGACCTTTCTTAGAGATGTTGAATGAAGGATAAATATCAGCTAAGACAGGAAGGATTTCCTATTCTTAGTTGAAAAGTGCCAAAGGATCTTCTATGTCTACCTGAGACAATGGACAAGACCTTGGTTTAATGCGTCCTTGGCAAAACAGCACTCCAGTAGTACAGCAGTCCCTCACTACTGCATTGAAATGTCAGCCTAGACTATGTGAGTCTCTGGAGTGAGGCTTGAACTCATATGTGAGAGTGCTACTCACTGAGCAATGGCTGACACCTTAGCAGCTCAGGTGAAACCTTCCACTACAAGAAGCCATTGCAGGAACTTTAATCTTTAATCGAAAATTTTTGGGGAGACTTAGCATGGCAAATCAATAACATGACCAATTGTGCAGGGACTGGAACAAATGTTTTTTTGCTTTCATGCTGACGATATCAGTCACTGCCTCACACATAAATACAGGGTTGGAATTATTGTATTATCACTTTTGCTCCAGGAGGCATTTGCATGCAATGTAGAAAGTTAGTTAGATGCTAATTAAGCTTCCCTTTGCGTTGCTTGCTCCTACCTCCAACCTGATCAAAAAGTTAGTTGGGCCAAAATTAGCGGTGATCATCTATCTGAGACCTTTGCCGCTGACCTCACTAGAGTTAACAGGCTCAGGAGGAGGTATATTAGCATTCCAATGGTAGTGGACTGTGCCAGTAGGGTTGCATTCCAGACCCCCAGAAGGCATAAAATCAGTAAAATCTTGCAGGCTTTTGGAGGATTTTCTGGGAGCCCCCTCCTCCAACCCCCAGAAAAATGTCAGTGTCCCCATCAGTCCTATTAGAAAAAGGAGGTGGTGATCAAACACATGTCAATGCCCTAGATGCCTGAAGTAGTTCGCAAGCACTAGTTGGCAGGCTTTCACTGGGCATACTGGTCAGCAATCATAACTCAATCTGCTGTCAGGCTTGGGACATGTTAACCTATGACAATAGAACTGCCCATCCCTTCCTATACCACTAGTCTATTGATGGGCAGTTGGAGGCTCTGGTCCTTATAAGGCCCTGGAGAATCCCTGATGTAACTGGTCTACTTTCAGGCCATCCAGCATACTCCTACAGGAGTTACAGCAGGGCTGTGTAAAAAGGAAGGCTCACTTTTGGCCCAATTACATCACCACATCGACATACAGAAATTTTAAACACCAAGATGAAATAGGAAGATCTTTGGCTGCCACATTAAATAGAATTGTGAAGAATTTTACATCACAAAAATACGTCATTATGCCAATGTTTATCTCCACGCAAGCATCCTCTGACCGCATCAGAGTAACCTTCTGTTATTTTCTTCCTCATGTACTTACCTAGCTTCCCCCTAAACGCATCTATACTATTCACCTTACCTAATCCATGTGGTAGCAAAATTCACATTCTCACCACTCTCAGAGTAAAGAAGTTTCTCCTGAAGTTACTACTATCTTACCTTCATGGCCCCTAGCTTTGTATGTCCCCGTATGCATTGTTCACAATTATCTGTGTTGCTTCTTCTTGTAGGTTACCAAGTTATTGCATCACCCACTTACAGCCTTGTAACACACTTTCCTGTTTACCTTTCACCATGGATACATGGCTTAATGTGATGTGGGCACTGATGGGAAGAAGCTGTGGACAGAATTCTTACCTGTAAAAGGTTCGCAGGGTGCTGTTTGGTAAGCATGAAATACACTGCTGGTAGATGCCATTTTCATCAAATCCCAGTTCAGAGCCACAGCTTCCACAGCCAGAGTATGTAAAATAGGACAGCGAGGCAAAAACTGTCTCCATTGGAGTAAAGGCGTCCATCATGAACAAGGGATTAAGAGTAGAATGAGCATACCACTGCATTGCTACTATGTGGACCTTTAATTGAACGCTTCCTGCAAAGAGAGACACAGATAGCAGTGAACTTAAATAGCTGGACGTCAGTCATTGGGAAAGTGCTGGAATTTATTATTAAGGAAAGCTTAACAGTGCACTTACAAAAGCATAGTTTAATTAGAACAAGTCAACATGGTTTTACGAAAGAGAAGTCCTGTCTGAGGAAACTAGTAAGGTACATAAAGAGAAACCAGTAGATGTAGCATATTTGGATTTCTAAGAGGCATTTGATAAAGTGCCACACAAAATGTTAATACACAAGATAAGGGCTCGTGGAATTGGGAGTGATATATTAGCATGGATAGAAGATTGGTTAACGGACAGGAAGCACAGTGTAGGGAAAAATGGGGCGGTTTCAAGTTGGCAGGCTGTGACTTGTGGAGTGCTGCAAGGATCAGTGCTGGGGCCTCAGCTATTTATAATCTATATTATTGACTTAGACAAAGAGACAGAGAGTAATGTATCTAAGTTTGCTGATGATACAAAGCTAAGTGGGAATGCAAGCTGTGAGGAAGACACAAAGAGGCTGCAAAGAGATATAGGCAAGTTAAGTGAGTGAGCAACAAGGTGCCAGATGGAGTATAATGTGGGCAAGTGTCACTATGGTCATATGAATAGAGAAGAAGAATGTTTTTTTAAAAGGCATGAAACTTGTACATGTTCAGCAAGTACTTGTACAAGGAATACAAAAAGTTAACCTGCAGGTACAGCAATCAATTAAGAAAGCAAATGGCATGTTGGCCTTTATTGTAAGGAGATTGTATGGATCTTTGGTGATACCATATCTGGAATACTCCATATTTAAGGAAGGATATACTTACATTGGGGCAGTACAGCAAAAGTTCACTAGATTGATCTCTGGGATGACAGGGTTGTCCTATGATGAGAGGCAGAGTAAATTGGGTCTATATTCTCTGGAGCTTAGAAGAATGAGAGGTGATCTTATTAATATATTCAAGATTATAAAGGGGCTTGACAGGGTGGATACTAAGACATTGTTTCCCCTGGCTGGGGAATCTAGAACAAGGGGAAACAGTCTCAGGACAAGGGTAAATCATTTAGACATGAGCAGAAATTTATTCACTCAGAGAGTTGGGAATATTAGGAATTCTCTACCTCAGAGGGTTGTGAATGTCCCATCATTGAATTTATTGAAGGCCAAGATAGATAGTTTTTTGGTCTCTCAGGGAATCAAGGGATAAGGGAGCCAGCAGGAAAGTGGAGTTGAAGCCCAAAATCAGCCGTGATCGTACCGAAAGGCAGAGCGGGCTCGATGGGCAGCATGATCATCTCCTGCTTCTATTTCTTATGTTATGTTCTTAATTACATATTATAAATAAAATACAGTGACTCCTTGCTGGCTTAGTAAGTAAGGCATCAACAGGCATGATACTGAGCTGGGTAGGGCAGGGGCCTCCCAGATTGATTTTCACACCGTCTGCTGTATCCAGCAGTGAGAAAATACCTTCAGGAGAGGTAGGAAGAAATTAGCAAGAGAAGGGCATGGAGCTGATTTTATGAACGACTGCAGCCAACAAGGACTCTTAGATATTGGGAGAGCAAATCAGTAAATCATGGGCAA